>NC_058122.1:28427500-28697500 GCF_914725855.1 Thunnus albacares
TGAAAAACACTGGACCTGTGTGTGAAGACTACAGGTTACTGAGACTTCACTACTTACGGCTCCTTTTTCTTCTCGCCATCTTCTGGTTTGTTGTGGACGCGTTCAGCTTCGTCCTCCTCCGACTCACTGAGGAGGACGTCACAGATGTCGGCCGCTTTCGTTCCTCGAGATGAAAAAAACTGCGACAAACTGTCGTCGGCGCCGTCGTCTGGTCAGAGACAGAAAATCAGCCAATCACATCACAGCAGGAAAAAACCCGCCCGTCACTCGGTTTGAAACGTTACCTGTGTTTTTGTTTTCAGTGAACACCGGAGCCATCGGCCTCAGATGCAGACTGCTGTTGACCTGAGAGAAAGAAGATTTAACATCAAAAGCACAAACTGATTCCATCTGATTCCCGACTTGAGAGGCTTCGATACTTCACCTTGTTGGAGTAAACCGGCACCGGGACGACGGCTGACGGGTCGAGGCGTCGGCGTTTGGGCGGCGGCTTCACGGCCGGCTGCGTCTCACTGTTGGATACCTGAAGAACAGAGACGACGGACGCTGCGTCACATCTGTCATCATCAATACTGTGATTCATCCGTCTGTTACGTTTCTGATAGTTAAATAATAGAAAATTAATCTGCAGCCATTCTGACAACTGATGAATCTTATAAATCATTTTTTTAAGCCATAAAATTGCTGAATTTATCTCAAATGTGATGATTTAATTTGTTTTTCTTTGTCACACAAGATTGTAAACTGAATATTTTTGGACTGTTGATCAGACAAGATAAGATATTTTCACTATTTTATGACATTTTATAGACAAAATGATTCATCGAGAAAATAATCTGCAGATAAATCGATCATTAAAATAATAGTTGCAGCTCTAAAAAAGAAGTTTTTTATCTGTACTACAGTCAGAAACTCAAAGATATTAAATTTACAGTAATATACCATGAAAAACAAACTAATTTTCAAGCAAAAATGCCAAAAATTCTTTGGTTCCAGCTTCTCAAATGTGTTTTTTCTTGGTCTGTGTGACAGTTATTGGACTAAACAAGCAGACAGCAGTATGAGGGGGCTGCTCTGTAGTCTGTTTCTTTTATTTATTCAAATACGTTTCCTCGTTCGTTTCTCTTCCAGCTTCCTCGTTCTACCGGACTCTTCACCACAGCCCGGTGAGAGTGGAGGTCAGAGGTCACGTGATCGTTCTGTTTATCACATCGTTAAAGCATCGTTGGACACCTTCAGTTTAACTAACTATCATTTTCATTATGGATTCATCTGTTAGTTGTTTGGTCCATAAAATGTTTACTGTCATAGAAAACTACAGAAACCAGAAAATATTCACATTTAAGAAGCTGGAAAACGGTTAATTTGGACATTTTTTCTTATAAATCACTCAAAATGATTAATCAACTATCAAAATAGTCGTAATAATCGATTAATTTGCAGCTATATATATGATATAAAATAAAGAAAGGCAACATGTCCTCACTATTCTCTTGAAAACTAATTTATAACGATTAATTGATGATATTTTTCTGTTGATCAACTGACTAATCGATGAATTAATTAATCCTTCCAGCATTAATTATAACCTTCATGAAGGTAAAGTTGACTACAGGACTGTTGGATGAGAGCTTTAACTAACTGTAGGACATAATAAATTAATATTAATTAATTAATATAAACTGGCAGCTGATTGAACATTTCCTGTTGACGTCAACGTTACTTTTAACCGGATATGCGTCAAATAAATTAACTAATATATTCTTAAACGTGGTTTTCTTGTTGTGCGGAGGTGAATTTGATGCTACTTTATAATTCCACTTCACTAAATTTATTTATATAAATGATATATTTACATATTATTTATATATTTGTTATATATCCAATTACAGAGTGTAAACTTTTGTTTTCGGTAGTTTTATTACCATCATATGACTTGAAACTGAAACTGAAACTGAAAGGATTGTTAAATAGTTGAAAGAGCCGATTGTATATAAAGGTTATTAATGTTTAATAGTTGTGATTATTATTATTACAGGAAAGAAGAACTCAGAGCATCAAACCAGCGAACCTGAACCTGAACCGACTGCCGTGATGCTAATTTAACGTTAGTTATTCACCGTTAGAGGCGGTTTAAGTGTTTCTGAGGCTTCACAACGTAACTGTTCACTTTTCACCAGTACCGCCTTAAATTAGAACAACATTACAGCTCATATTGTTGACGTATTTAATCGTTTGAGTGATTTTTATTCGATAAAACCGGCAGGTCTGTTAGACACTCACCGCTTCAGCCATGATTGTTTCTCTTTCCCCGCGTTACTGCCGCTGCTGCCTTCACATGCTGTGGGAAATATGCAAACTCACTGCAAGCTGCCTTCACGTGCTGTGGGAAATATGCAAACTCACTGCAAGCTGCCTTCACGTGCTGTGGGAAATATGTACCCTCACCCCTATAATGGATGTGTAAATAAAGAGAACTGTTAACAGGAACGGCGCCGAGCTCAAGCGGGTAGCTCCCGGTATTAAAAGTGAAGCCAATGCGGAAGTGCCTTAAAACTGCATTCCCTCTAATGGCCAGCAGGGGGCGACTCCACTGGCTGCGAAAACAGGTCTGTTTGTATGGAAAACGACCCTACTTCTCACTTTATTATCTCAGTAAACTGTTTCCTGATGGAAAGTAACTAAAGCTGTCAAATAAATGTAGTGGAGTAGAAAGTACAATATTTCTCTCTGAAATGTAGCGGAGTGGAAGTATAACGTAGCATCACATGGAAATACTCAAGTAAAGTACAAGTACCTTAAAATTGGACTTAAGTACAGGACTTACACAACCTTTTATGAGGCGATATCTTTAAGCTGCAACAATTAGTTGATTAATAAATTAGTGAATTGACAGAAAATATATTGTCAACTGTTCTGATAATTAATCATTTTGAGTCATTTTGAGAAAATGTGAATCGTCAAACATGAAAACGTTTCACAGGATGAGGAGACGGGGATTGTGATGTGAAAATATTAACAAGTATAACTTATGGGGACATATATTTGGCATGTTACAAGATATAAGTGAACAATTAATTAGAGATGTAATGACTAGCTGATAAACCAATCAGTTGCCAACTATGTTGATGGTGTCCATATGAACAGTGATGTAATCATTCCTCCTGTTCATACTGGATATTAAAACATCCTTCAAATGTGCTTTCAGTGTAGTGACGGAGGAAGAAACTACATCAGACAAACTGTTATTCAAAGTATTTTCACTTTCATTTTATGTCATAAAACGTGCAGAAGAAGGTCTTTAAGAAATGAATCAAACACATTTTTCATTCTGGTCTTTACATACACAGCTGAATGTATTATACAGCGTTCATTCACACTCGACATATACAAAAATAATACAAGTTAGGCCCTTAAATTGGCCTTTTCAAGGCAGAATAACCAAACAAGCTTCAGTTCAGCTGCAGTTCCTCTAACGGCCACTAGATGCTGCTCCGTCTCCCTCTGTGTCTCGGTGGTGATTTGACAAATAGTCTCATTTAAAAAGATGTTCAGGGGTGTTTTTGCTTGATTCACAGTGCACAGATTCAGATTTTCACCTTCGTCGCAGGTGATTCCATCATCTATCAATACAAATTATGATCAGATCAGAGCTGGAGAAGCAGACCTGAGCCTATTTTCAGATTTCACAAATATTTCTGAACATCTTTTTGCCATTTCGAAAATACGATAATGCTCCCGAAACAGACTCCGTCGTGTCACCCTGCTGCCGTCACTTCTTCTTGTTCTCCTTGCAGGCGACCACGTAGCGCTGGGCCACGTTGAGCGGCGGGGAGTAACCGTCGGCGTACGACGTGTCCTCAAACAGCACCGAGTAGTCGTCCTGAGGCTGCAAACACACACACACACACACACACACACACACACACACACACACACACACACACACACACACACACACACACACACACACACACACACACACACACACACACACACACACACACACACACACACACACACACACACACACACACACACACACACAAACACACACACACACACACACACACACACACACGCTGAGGTCAGAGGCTGCAGGAGGTTTTTTACTGTCGGCTCTACTTCCTGTTCATGCTGGATATTAAAAGATCTCCTTCAGATGTGCTGTCAGTGGAAGTGATGGAGTGTGTTTACTTTAAACGGTAAAGCTGAGTTTATGTAGATAAAAGGTGTGTTTGTGTGTGAATGTCTCCGTATCGGTCAGCTGACTCACTTGGTGCGTTCAAGAAACGCCTGAAAACTCAGCGTCGACTCAACACCTCGACACTCTTTAACCTTTTAGCAGTTTGTTGATTGCTGCACTTCTTTCTTTTTGTTTATGGTTTTTCTACTTCCAGTCATTTCTTATTTTAATAATAAATAAAAGCACCTCTTGTAATCAAACTTGTACCTGAGTCTCTGTCCTCTAAGGCCTCTGACTGTTTTGTCTCTTTTGTAAGTCGCTTCAGATAAAAGTGTCTGTCAAAGCACTTTAAACGGGAGACTTTTAAATATGAGCTTCATGACCTTTTACATTTGAACATATCTTATATATATCATATAACCAGTGAGACTGAGTTCCTAAACTGGACGTATTTATGCTGCTTTTCTCTGTTTTTGACTGATTTGCTTGTGCGGTTGGTTCTGATGGGAAATTAAAGTCGTTTAAATTTCAATTTGAAAATCAAATCTTTGAATCTTTTATTAAAAAACAATATATTTTTTTTTAAACAAATGGAAAAAATAAAGAGAAGACTGATTCTGACTCTATCGAGCTTCCTTTCACATCTGGTTGGTTCATTTGGTCTTGAGAGACTTTTACAGGGTTTCTGCAAGACTTTAAGACATTTTAATATCACACAGAATGCAATTTAATATAATTTTTCTTGGTCTCGTTGTAGAGACAATAAGGTCCACAATTATTTATTAAGTACATGAAATTATTGAGCTTCATATCACATTTGTGTCTGTGCTTCCCAGCTGTATATAACACTAATTCATAGTAATATAATGAATCAATGAACGTGACCTGGAACCTGATAGTTAACCAGTTAGAAATGAGTGAATGAATCCTTCCTGCAGCTGCAGCAGTGACTGTTTGCTGCAGGTCTGATGCTGCTGACTACTACTACTGTCACACCGTCTCACTGTAGTTTATAGATGTAAAATGTCTCCTGACAGCCGCAAACACACTTACGACTGTTACTGTCTACGGCAGCAAAGAGACAGAACATTTAAGACTTATTAATAACTTCTTTTTTGAGAATTCAAGGCTTTTAAAGGCTTTAAAGACCTGCAGAGACGCTTTGATTGGTTGTTCAAATGTATAAACACTAAATATTCTGATGTTGCTGCTTTTCAGACTTTTCTTGACTTCTAACATCCCTGCTGTTTGCTAAAAAATACAGCTGAGCTGAGCGCTGAGAGTCTCACCCTGTGTGGAGGGGTGTGGATGAGGGCCCGGTAGAAGCAGGTGGTCTGGGGGTAGAGAGCCAGTACCAGCTGGTCCTTACTGAACAGGGCCTCGGGGTCCGTCTCTGGGTTGGCCTTCCACTGAGGCAGCGGGATGATCCGCCGTCTGCTCAGAGTGTGTCTCCTGATCACACAAACACACACACCGATCAACCACAGATGAAGTAGTTCAGGCAACCAGACTGGTTTCATCTGCTGGTTTTCTACATATTTAGACTCAAACCAACATTGAATTTATCTACTAACAAGTATTATATGTGTATCAAAGTTATTCTGATTAAAACACATCAATGAGCCACAGCGCTGCACTGGGTGACATGTTCATTCATCGCCATGACAACAGCAAAGTGCCATGATGCTAAAGTGTTTTGTTGCCTCACGTTCAGACTTCTACATACAAACTATTGAGTTTTTCAGGTTTTGGAGTATTGAGGCTCCTGTCAGTGCAGGACATGCAGACGTCTTGATATTAAGGCTTCAACTCATCGTTTTGTCTATAAAATGATAGAAAATTGTGAAAAATGCTTGTTATAATTCATCATAGTCAAAGGTGACGTCTTCATATGTCTTGTTTTGTCCAAAACCCAAAGATATTCAGTTTACTTTCATGTATGACAAAGAAAAGCATTAAATTATCACATTTGAGGGGCTGAAACCAGCTCATATTTTGCATTTTTGCTAGTGATACACGATATTATCGCCACGTAATCGGTATCAGCCGATAATAGCGCTAAAATAAAATATTGGCATCAGTGAATTCTGCTGATTATGAGAGGCTGATAAGTCGCCTTCTCCTCCGCCGCCTGACTGGGCTTCCCTCAACGGGTTGTTTCACCCTGACGGTCCCGGTGTTTCCTCTGCAGGGAGGCTAGCTGGCTGTGCTTCCCTCCGGTCAGCCTCTCAGCTAACGTTAGCCTCGGCTCTCCGTGTGGAGACAACCCGAGCATCGAGCCCCGGTTTGTTATTCAGGTTTGTTAACACCGGGACCGTCAGGGTGAATCAGAGGAGCTGCTGTGTTCGGCTGCACAGATAGGAAACACTTCGGCTGACAGGATGTACCACTCTGTTTAGAAAAAAAAAATCTTCTTCTTTTTGGTTTATAACGGCGGTTGGCAACCAGCGTATTAGGTGCATTACCGCCACCTTCTGCTCCGGACTGTGGACCAGAGATTAAATCCTACACATTAATCCTGTCTGTCTAATAAACTCAATGAAAACTCTACTGCTGCTCCCACTTGGCAGGTTCATTAAAGTTTTAATGCTGATCTCCTGAACTCCAGTCTTCCTGAGTTCTTCCTTCATATATTGTCTTTCTTGATCATCATTAGTATAATCTATGTTTGCATGTATAATAGTCTCCTCAGCCAGCTGGAAGAAATATGAGCATATATCGACAATGAGTTGGAAATATCAGCATATCAGATATTGGCAAAAAATCCAATATGGTGCATCCCTAATTTTTGCTTTAAAAGAAAAAATGACTAAAACAATTATTTGATTATCAAAATAGTTGCTGATTCATGGATTACTCGGCTAACGGTTGCAGCTCTAGTTGGTATTAAGAGGCAGGTGACATAAAGCTGATTAATCATCAATTCATAATGTTTGGAACAACATGAAGTTTGTAACTTTAAAGGATCAGAAAGATCATCAAATCACACACAGATGGACACGTCAGTGTTGTATGAAGACAAACTCACTCTTTGCCTTCTTCATCTATGTCGTCCACTTCGTACCTGCAGGGAGAGACAGAGACAAGTCAACGTGTCCTCATGTTCAGTCATGAAGGTCAAACTCGTCTTCCAGCGTCGGAGGGGTGGGGGGTGTGGGGGGGTGATGTTCTTACTTGTTGGTGGAATGGTTGTAGCTGACCACCTCCGCCAGGATCCACTGCTCGTCTCCGTCCACGGCTTTCACCCTCGCTGCCACCTTGTCGCCCTGCTTGGCCACGTAGTCGCTGCTGGCTGGAGTCGCTCCGCACAGAGGAGGAGGACTGATGAAGGTCAACAGAGAGAAAAACAGTCATTATCTGCATCACAAGAGTTATTTTAGTGTTTAGTATTAGAATGTATTATAAATACATCATAAAGCTTTTTATTAACTCAACCTTTTATTTGCTGTTTTTTACTGTTTTATCTTTATCTCATGATTTTCTCTTTTTATCTTCTTACCTCTTTTAATCACTGTATTCTTTTATTGTTTATTGTATTTCTTTTTTCTCCTTATAATATTTTTAAACATCTGTTTTTTGTTTGTTTGTTACTCTTTCTGTAAAGCACTTTTATTATGAAAGGTACTATATAAATAAAGTTTATTATTATTATTATATTATAAAGGTGTTCATAGTAATCGTCCTAATCAACGAATGGGTTTATTTTGAAGTGTCTTCCTGTTTTCGAGGCTCAGAGATGCAGGTTTATGTTTTCATCCCGTGTTCAATAAAAGCTTTTAATTCTAATGTTTTATAAACTGTCTCCTGGTTCTTCACTCAGCGTTTTATTCATCTCATCTTGATTCTCTTTGCTTTTAACATCCTTGTTGTCTGAATCGTGTTTAGTAGCAGTTTATCGTCAGTAGTCTGACCAGTTGGCCACTGAGCAGCTCCACCAGAGCAGTGAGGGTTAACCGCCTTGCTCAAGGGCTCATGGGTAATGAGGGAGGGGCAAGTGCTGCTTTTTCACTTCCCCCCACCCAGAATGATCCTGCTGGTGGAGGGACTGAACCGATGACCTTCAGGCACGGATGTAGAAAGACAACTGGATACCGAGGTCCCGTTCATTCCTGAGAAAGTTGCGCATGAAGCCAAAAAAAAAAAAAGCCACTTCCTGCTGTAAAGAAATGACCTGCATGAAAACATACTGCACACGCGCCCATGGAGCACGCTCACTAGAGACTTCCACCAGTTTAGCCCTCCGCTTAACTTGAGTGGAGATAAAACAATTCAGTCCTGAAGCTCTTCTAGACTTTAGAAATGTGATCGGACTGAAAAGATCAAACTCTGACAGTGAAACGAGTATCTGCTGATTTACAGACGTTTCTTTCACAATGTCAGTCTGCGGGAAAAAGTCTTTTTGGTTCAGTGTACATAACGTTGTATTTACTGCAGCTTCAGAGCTCGGCGTTGTTCCTGTATCCAGTTCTCTTCATACATCCACGACTTCCGTTCACAAGCTCACTTCTCCTTTAGGCCCCAACTTTTAATGTCTTGTTTTTTTATTGTGTTTATGTATCACCGTTTTGTGTTTTTATGCTGCCTTGCTGCTAATTTCCTCTTGTGGGACGGTAAAGATCTGACCTGAGCTGACCTGTGGAAACTATAAAGTTAAAACTCTCTACATGTGATCTCCTGCGAGCGCTTCAGCAGCTACCTCTCCCCCGGCTTGCCGATCCACAGAGGGAGCGTCATGGCCGACTGCTGGAGGAGCGTCATCAGGACGCCGCGCCTCATCGTCTTCCTGGGAGGGTCGCTGTCGCTGTAAACTCCCGCCATCTTAGCAGCTGCGAAAACAAGATAAATAAACATAAATCTGTTGTTCAAAGTTACAGAGAGACGGTTGAAAAATCTTCTCGACGTACCTATTCTCCTCTCCTCCAACAACGACTTGATCTCTGCGATCTTATCGAGAGCGTGTCGCAGAATGCTGCGAGACATAAAGGAAATGAATGAGTGGAGGCAAAAAGTTATGAAAAGACGGATGATTTGTGACTAGAAAAGCCCCGACTGGACAGAGACTGTAGGAGTTTACTGAACTTTAACATGTGCCTTTAGCAGGGAAAGCTACAACTATTAGTAGATGTATTGATTAGTTGCCAACTTAAATTAAATGACAACTATTTTGATAATCAATTTATCGTTTAGAGTCATTTTGTTAAAGAAAAAAATGTCCAAATTCTCTGATTCCAGCTTCTTCAATGTGAATATTTCCTGGTTTCTTTAGTCTCTATGACAGTAAACTGAAGATCTTTGAGTTGTGGACAAAAAGAGACATTTGAGGACGTCGTCTTGGGCGTCTTTAGGAAACACTGATCCACATTTTTCACCATTTTATGGACCAAACGACTAATCGATTAACCGAGAGAATAATCGTTAGTTATATTAAACTGAAGCTGTCCAGGCAGGGCTTTCAGGATGTCAGTGTGGTGTGATGTTCAAAGAACGTTGAGTATGTGTCTCCTCACCTACACTCAGCCTCAGCATCTGCTTTGGCTGTGGTGTAAAGTCCCCTCAGCTTGGTCCGGTAGTACGGGGAAGCTGGAGGAGAGACGAACAAGAAAACATGTTTGAATGAGTGAAAAAAGAAATTAATAAGCAGATAGAATATGAAAACTGTTAAACTACTTCAACACTACGCTGTGTCTTCATCACACAGTGACTGACTTTTGTTTTCCGTCTGCATCCTCTCGTGTGTTTTCTGAATGTTGAGCAGATTGTGTTCGCTGCGTGATCTCTCCTCCTGGAAAGTACACAAGGATTATTTGGATTTGGTTGACTTGAATGACCTCACTCATCCATCACAGCGAGTCATCCGGGAAAAAGTGAGATTAACTCGCTATAAGCTGCATCCACCCATCAGTGTTTTAATAACTAATACCACTCACTTACCTGGGTCTGTTTGATCAGCTGATGGAGCTCTGTGAGCAGCTCGGCAATCTTGGTGTCAGCTGACATGTCTGCAGCTTTGAGAGTTTTGGCATTCAGATGGAGTCCTGTTACAACAGCGTTAAAAGGACGAGTTCACGATGTTTCCAGTGTGTTAAACCAGCAGTCAGGTGTCTGTAATCATTCCTCCTGTTCATACTGGATATTAAAAGATCCTTCAAATGTGTTTTCAATGGAAGTGATGGAGGATAAAATCCACAGTGTGTCCACACAGTCATTTAAAAGTCTGTGTGAAGCTTCTATTCAGCTTCATCAGTCTGAGTTAGTCATATCAAGTGGATATCTGACACATTTACAGTCTTTTTAGCATCAAATTCCCTCTTTGTGTTTCCTCGGACAGTGTTTCCCTGTTGAGCTGCAGGTGGAAGTATAGTAACAAAAAGAGGGACTTTGGCACTAAAAAGACGTTGAAAGATATCTACTTGATTTGACTCATTTGGACGCTGAAGCTTCATATTAGCTTCAGATAAACTTTGAAATACATTTTGTCCTCCATCACTTCCATTGTAAGGTCATTATGAAGGGATCTTCTAATGGTCAGTATGAACAGGAGGAATGATTACAGCAAAAAAAACAGGTTTCACTGTTCATTTGGGTTCCTGGCTGTTGGTTTAAAACACACTTGAAAATATGTGAACCCGTCCTTTAATACATACAAAGTCCCATTGAAAAATTAATCAGTTTAACTGCAGGTAGTACGGTTTTTGGTGCCTTGAATATAATTAATACTAATAGAGCGCAACAACAACTTTTATAATTTTACTGTAGTATTGAAAATGTGCATTTGATGGAAGCCGAATTAAAAAGTGGATCTAAACGGTTTAAAATACTCTACTAGATTATATTGTTTCCTAAAAACGAGACATCTTTAAATCAGCGTTACCTTCTCTGCATGAGAGAAAACGACACGTAATGAAGCTTTAGCAACGACCGGGATATTTTAACGTTGGACGGCCAAGAAATGCAGTTTGTTTTCATCTGAGTGGCTAAACATTAACGTTACATGTGGCAGTAAATAACAGAACGAAATGAGTCTTGGTAGCGCCGGAGTCAGTAACTGGTTTGTTTTGCTACCGTTAGCCATGTTGCATCGCTTAATAGCGAGATTTACGCTCATGTAACGAAAACGTTAGCTACATATATTTTAATTTTGATAGCTCAGTGATCATAATACGGGTTAAATTTTTTGAAACAACAGCCTGTAAAGCTACTTACCGAGCTAGTTTTACAGTTTATTTATTGTCGACTTGCTAACTGCACAGATTAGCTTCTTCTTCTTCTTCTTTGGTAGTTATAAGGAGTTGACAAACCAGGTTTAATGTGCACACCGCCGCCAGCTGGACGGAGTGAGGAACAGCAGACAAAAAAATGTAAAAGATTTATGTAAAGGACAGGTTCACAATTTCTCAAGTGTGTCTTAAAACAACAGTCAGGAGCCCAAATGAACATTAAAGCTGTTTTTCTCGCTGTAATCATTCCTCCTGTTCATACTGACCATTAGAAGATCCCTTCATAATGACCTTACAATGGAAGTGATGGGGAGCAAAATCCACAGTCCTCCTTCTGTGCAAAAACGTATTTAAAAGTTTATCTGAAGCTAATATGAAGCTTCAGCGTCCAAATGAGTCAAATCAAGTAGATATCTTTCAACGTTACAGTCTTTTTAGTGCCAAAGTCCCTCTTTTTGTTACTATACTTCCACCTGCAGCTCAACAGGGAAACACTGTCCGAGGAAACACAAAGAGGGAATTTGATGCTAAAAAGACTGTAAATGTGTCAGATATCCACTTGATATGACTAACTCAGACTGCTGAAGCTGAATAGAAGCTTCACATCAACTTTTAAATGCATTTTTGCACTAAATGACTGTGGGGACACACTGTGGATTTTGGTTCCCATCACTTCCATTGAAAGCACATTTGAAGGATCTTTTAATATCCAGTATGAACAGGAGGAATGATTACAGCGAGGAAAACATCTTTCACTGTTCATATGGACACCTGACTGCTATTTTAAGACACAATGGAAACATCGTGAACCTGTCCTTAAATGATTTAATAGGAACATTGCAAATAAATGTTACTATTTTCTTCCTTTTAAATGATAAACATACATTTGTAAATCCATTATAACTGTGTCATCCTGTTTGTTCATACTGTATTTCTGTAATTTGGCTTTCTGTGTCTATTCATTACACATATCTATATTCACACTGTAAAAAAAAAAGTTATTTCACAGAAATTTACTGTATTATTTTACAGTTTTTGTTGTTTTTTTTCTACATTAAGTGTAAATGCCATAAAAACACAGTAAATTATTTTTATTAAAAATATTAACCATAAAATAAAGGCAATCTGTATTGTAATCTGTAAATTAATATAATGGAATATTATAGTTTTTTAACAGGATTTTTACTATTACTGAATGTAAAATTAAGGCAACTTTTTTACTTTAAATTTAATGTAAAAAAAAAAAAGTTTAAAAAAAAGTAAAAAAAACACTTACTGTCAAATAACGGTAAAGAAACCTTTAGTTATTCTACAAAGATTTTTTTTAAAAAATACAAATATTTACTGTAGACATTATCTGCATTTTTACAGTCCAACTGTTGTAAAATAAAAACAGAAAAATATAAAATATTGCTAGAATGCTAAATAAATGTATAAATGTGCACAAAAAAAAAATTAAAAACGTTGCAGAAATACCTTAAAATTACCTGATTTAAATAATGGCTTGTTTTATACAGTATTCTTGACTACTAACAGTGAGGACTACAGTGAGTTTCAATTAACAACAGCTACTAAATACCCTTGAAGGTCACATCACTTGCATGTAAGTCTACAGACGGCTGAAGAAACAACAACAACAACAACAACAACAAGGCCCCTGTTCAGGTGCCCCAGCCGTGGCCCCTTTGAGCCTTACGTTATAAAATGAAAAAAAAAAAGAAAAACATTGAAGAAATACTTTAGAATTACCTAATTTAAATAAAGGCTTGTTTTATCCAGTTTATCCTTAAGGCCACCCAATCAAAGCACAGATTTCCAGATGTAAAACACAAAAAAATTTACGTAAAATGATATTCAAATTATCCTCCTTGAACACCCATTAAAGGTATCTTGAGAGCTTTAGGCTTTAATTGTATGTGATTGTCTCATCTATTTACATTAAATTCCTGGTAAATACTGGTTTTATACTGTACAATATATAGGATCTTGTGAAAATGGCATACGAAAACATAATTTCAATAATCATTACTTCATACAAACATTATTTGAAAGTATAAGCAACTGTCTGCAGACTTTTCCAATTAATGTATGAGATTTACTGTATATAAATAGTATTTGACAGTAATTACAAGCAACTATCCAACATATCCGTCTGACACTCTTCTTCAGAGGGATATTTCTTATATATTGTGTGTACACTGCCGTCATTCTTCAGAACCTGACACTTATAGGGTGCTTCAGGCTAAAGAGAGCTATCGTATTTAGGTCTTGATGCACAACATATTGGTGTTGGGGCTACATATAAAATCAAATGGTTCAAAATTATAATTTTAATCAAATGATTAAAATTATGTTTTTGTAAACTATTATCACATGATCTTATTTTTTGTACAGTATAAAACCAACATTTACCAGGGATCTACTGTAAATAGATTGGATAATCACATAAAATAAAAGCTTAAAGCTCTCAAGATACCATTAATGGGTGTTAAAGGAGGGTAATTTGAATGTAATTTTACATGATTTTCTGTGTTTTACATCCAGAAATCTTGATGGGTAGTTCCTGTGGATGGATTGGATAATCCTATGAATTTACCAAAGATTACTGTATGAAAACAAGAGTCTTCATTTAAATTAGGTCATTTTAAGGTAGTTCTGCAATCTTTTCCATTTTTTGTGCAGATTTATACATTTATTTAGCATTCTAGCAATGTTCTATAATGAGATTTTCTTTTTATTTTATAATGGTTGGACTGTAAAAATGTAGACAATGTCCAAAGTAAATATCCGTATTTTTAAAATAAATCTCTGTAGAATAACTAAAGGTTTTTTACTGTTATTTGATGGTAAGTGTTTGGCAACTTTTGCTGCCAGACTTTTTACCATTTTTTTTTACGATTTTTTAGGGAGTTTTTCCTAATTCAAGTCAAGGGTCTAAGGATAGAGGATGTTGTAATGACGTGACTTAACTTGACATTATTCCAGGCATGATTACCACCTGTCCCCTATATACTGTACATTCAGGGCTGGTTTCACATAATACAGACAGGGATAAACCCTGATTGTCAATCAAGAACCTTTTTCTTTTCTTCTCTTTAAATTATAATTTCCATTTGATTTTACACCCTTGCTTATTCAGGTATAGGTCATATTTCACCCTCCACATGTCACATCTTGAGATACAAAATCAAAACAGACTACCAGCAGATTGCAGCACCTGTACACAAATTAAAATGTCCCTTCCAATTTATTCATTGACCTATTTTTCAGCAGGTACTGATACTATAATTCAAGCCACTTTTCCCAGCAACATGTATTTTTACTCTGTAAGTGTCTTCTTGTTTTTAAGATTTTTACATTTTGAATCTTATGATTACTTTACTTATAACATTATATCTTGTGGTCATTTTTGCATTCTTATTCTGTTTTTTTGCTTCTGCATCCCTAACCCCGCCCGCCAAAAAACTCAAAAAACTGTCTTATTATGTTCACAACACTTTGAAAACAGAGTTTGTAGAACAATAATTACATTGTTCGTGAAGATTATCACACTATACCAATATTCTGGCCCTTAGAGATATTTCTGCAATTTAATGAGTCATTTTGCAGATTGCAATTGACCTCCTGTTCATGGTAAAACTCAAACTCATTTAGGAATATGCACATGTAAATGTTAAACTGGTAGACAAGACATTCCCACACAAATCTACAATTAATTTAATTACCACAAACCTACTGACAAACAATTCATTTGTGGCCCCTGAAAGTCGTCGCCTGCTTTGCCTTGTTACACAGTCATTTGTTGACCTTTTATATTAATTCTTTTATGTGCAGGTGAGCCTTTCTATGAACCAGACTCAACCTGAAATTTAAAAACTTCTTTAACAATTATTCATAAATCTAAGCAGAGACATCAAGTTGAGACAGTTTCTATTTTATTCAATAAACATCAATATTTACACATCTTACCCAGAACACCCCATCACCAATGCATCATCAGCATATACAGATTATATTTTCCTATATCCATCTGCACAGATTGGCTTCTTCCTCTAGTTTTATCTGAGAGAAGCTATACTTTATCTTCATGTTAAATAACAGGGGACCTCACATGGTGCCTTGCGGAGCTCCATTTTCGACTAGACACAGGAATAACCTGCAGTCAGGCCTCCTAAACAACACAGACCAGCTTCTGTTGAGCAGATTTAAGTCATTATAATTAATAAGCTTGTTCTCTTCTATCTGCGTACAAATAACACGACTTTATTGCGTGCAGGTGACACGCCAATCCTTCCCAGAGAAGTGATATCATATAATGCGACTTTCTTTCATTTTTTAAGGTGATTTTACTTTATTAGGAGGAGGCAGGTTGGGTGGATGACTGGATAATCAGCTGGTAAAAAGCTGCAAAGCATCAGGAGAGCACTGTCCGAGACAACGAGCTAGACATTTTTACCGTCATGCATTTTAATGGAGAATTGTAGCGTCACCTCTGGAATCATTGACATTTTTTTTTAGTGTTTTAACCCAAACCATGATCTTTCCATAACCCTAACCAAGTGGGTTTTGTGTCTTAACTTAACCAACGGTGTTAAATGACATGCAAAAAGAAAAAATGCAGCGTACACATTGCACATAAAGTGTTAACCTGTGTTATTTGTACGCCATTGGGTGAGACTGAGTTGGATTAATTCAGGTCAAAACTTTGAGAATAAACTCTTACTGATGAATCTGTTTCACAGCTGTGGGAGAAAAGCAAACTGTTAAAAATGGTGAAAACAGTATTTCTAGTCATGCCATGTGCTCTTCACAGGTTGACTGTTGTTGGTACTTTGGCCTGTGCCAGATGTCATGCACCGTACAAACTGTTTTATCATCATACTTTGAGACCAGCCTGCAGATAAACATGAATTAATGATTAACATCTGCCCCGGCGTGGTGGCCATGCCTAAAACTGAGGTCAGTGTATAAACACATTTATGAATCAATATTTTATCATAGATGATTTTAAATAATTGAGGATTAACAAATGTTTTATTAATCTTCAGATGAACTCATGAAGTTGTTTCCATGGATACAGAGAAAATAAATCTACCACCAAAAGCCAGATCATAACAGCACTGAAACTGAAGCAGAAACAGGTTTACTTCCAGTAGGTTTCCACATGAAAGCAAAAGAAAAAGTACTGCGAAAGTCAAGAAATCATACATAAATAATATAATGCTACAATTAAAAAAGTAATATACTATATATATATGTTTTAAAGTGAAAAGAGGTGTGCAGGGTTAAAGTTAAGAGACTGGAATGCAGAAAATATTGACTAAGGTTTGTACAAAGGTTCATAGTATGAAGAATAAACGTAATGTGCGAATGATAATACAAAAATAATAAAGCATTAAGTTCGATGTGACACCTGTAGTGAGGTGAGGTTTTTGTTTTGTTTTGTTTTGTGTGTATTCTCTACAAATGAACTGTCCTTTACTGCTGCTGGTGGAAGAACAGTGTTAACTGTTTGTTCATGTCCTTCTAAACACTTTGAGACTGTTTTATTTGTGATATGTAATGTTGCTGCTTTTTTTCAGGCTTTCATAAATCAATAGACATCAAGTTTGTGAATGACATTAGGCGTATGAAACTCACGTATGTAGGGGCAAATACTTGAAAGACTGGAGTCATGACAAACAATCAAATGAGCTGTGAAAAGTCTGTAAAATTACCTGAAATGGAGAGTTTTATTTGTGATGGATAAAGTTAGTGAATGATTTTATGCAGACTATATTTTCATAAATCAGCAAAATCTTAAAATTTGCAAATTTCTGGTACATGGAATAAGCTGAGATAAAATCACTTTACATGTAAATAAACTCTATTATAGTTTAATTTCTTACATTTTTCTGCTGTATTTGTGGTTATGAAAAAAGTGAAACTATATTTTTTACAACCTTGAACTGTATTATCACTAAAGACTTACATAAGCTGTTATCCTTCAACGTTGATGCTCATTCATCAGGACTAACCTATTTAAAACCAGGTTAAATGCGTGGTCAGTAATAAAGACAGATAACAGAGGAAGAAATAATTATGATAAAGAGTGTTTACAAGCAGAGAAAATCAGGTCATGCAGCCGACAGAGTGATGGATGATGTGTTATCTGTAACCTGGTTCACAGTGTTTACTGTGTGCACACTGGGCGTGTTACACGTCTGAAACGTGTGCACAAACATACCCAAGGACGCACTGTCACAGCTCAGACAAGTCGGCTCATATTTCTGCAAATATTTACTGTGCTGAGTCTCGTGTCCAGATGAGGACGGAGAGCAAAGAACTCACACTGATGACTGATCGGGGAAAAAACAAGACTGAAAAGCTGCAGATTTAACACGACGACACAACCAAAGCTCATGTAAACTACAGCAGAGAGGTTATAAAACCTCCTCAGCTTGTTTTCTCTCCTCTGTGGTCAGCTTTAGTTTTTTTTCCCCAAGTTCGTCCTCTTCGTCACGTCACGCAGGAAGACTTCCAGGAGGAGTCCCTGCAGGAGGAGGAGCGAAGACTCAGCTTCTTGTTTGCTTCTCTTTTTTTTTTTTACAAATAAAATCCCCCAAAAAACACTGATGCTGCTTCTGCTGGTGACGCACCTGAACTCAGACAAACTGTCATGAGTTTATAACATTAACAGTCATAAAGTATTTAACCTTTAATATGTTTGTCTCTGATTATAAGTATTATGATCCACTTGGTTACAACAGACTCCAATAAACTGATATATTTACTATAGATGAAGTGTACGATAGGAAGTTATATTTACTACCTTCCTTCTTTCCCTTTGTTTGTTTGTTTGTTTCTTCTTCCTTGTTTCCTTCCCTCCTTCTTTGACAGTCTTCCAATAATCTTCCTTTGTTTTTCTTACTTCTTTCCTTCCTTTCTGTCCTCCTTCTTTCTTCCCATCCTTCCTTCATTCACAATCTTCTAATAATATTCCCTCCTCTCTTCCCTCCTTCCTTCCTTTCTTACTTCTTTGGTTCCTTCCTTCTTTCCTGTCTTCTTTCCCTTTGTTTGTTTCTTTCTTCTTCCTTATTGACAGTCTTCCAATAATCTTCCTTTGTTTTTCTTACTTCTTTCCTTCCTTTCTTTCTTTCCTCCTTCTTTGCTTTCTTTCTTCCTTTTTCCCTCCTTCATTCACAATCTTCTAATAATATTCCCTCCTTTCTTACTTCTTTGGTTTCGTCTTTCCTTCCTTTCATGTAAAACTGTGAGTAAACTCTTTAACTTGTGAACTTGTGACTGATTTCTTCCAGTTACAACCAGCAGCGACTGAAACATTTCTGACTGTTGTGACTGACGAGTCGTCATGGTTACTGTAACATCTGCGATGGATTTTAGCGCCAGATGTTTGGTCTGTAATTACAGCATCATGTGATGGTGAGCGCAGTTTAAATTTAGAGCGTGATGAGAGTTTTCTGCTACTGTTTCAAACTGAATCAGCCACATTTTCCACCTGTGACGTCATCTGAAAAACACAATCTGATTGGCCTTTAACACAGATGTTAATGTTTCATATTAAAGTAAACCTGAGATGTAAATGTTGTTTTTTTTTATGTGCTGATCATCAAATTTCAAGTTCAGGTTATTTGTCATTGTAACTATAAAAAATACAGTTGAAATTAAATATTTTTTATATATCATATTCATTATTACTGCTTTACTTTATATCATTTGATTTATTCTTTACCTTTTTATTATTTTACTTCCTTCTTTTTTTAAATGGATTTTAATATTTTAACAGTCGGCTCTTTTCTTTTTTAACTTTCTTATCTCTTTGAGCTGCATATAAATAAACTTTATCATTATTATCATTATTATTATTATATTACTATAATAAATATCCTACATAAAACAACTGACTGCTGTTAGTTTGTGACAGAACAAGCTCTCAGCACTTTTACTCTCTGATAACTTCAGTCCAAAGGTTGTTTTGATATATCACGAGGCGTCTGACACTGAATAAGGTGATAAAGGTGAGATAACAAACACACACACACAGGTCTGGTGTTTTGAAGGCGGGGTCGAGCAGATGGAGGTCATTTGGACAAACAGGGAGGCTGAATCAGGTCAGAGCTGTGTGAAGACAGCAGCTGCACATAAACACAAATCTGCTGCAGAAATGAAGGTCAGAGCTTTGTGGAAACACACCTGCAGTCACTAGAGTTCATATTATAATGTATCGATTTAACACCAGCACTAAAATGCTGAAATCCCTAAAAAAAAAAAAAAAAAGGTCTTTGCTTTGATAACAAAAACAGTCGTGCTCAACAGAAAAGGTGCTTTCTGGAGTCAAAAGCCTCAACAAATGTAAACAAGAAGAAAAAATAAATGCAAAATCTTCCTTCTTGTTTGCTTAAACTGATTCTGTTTTAGGGGATTTTAAGTGAAATAAAACCAGCCCTGAATTTTCACCTTTGAAAAAAAAGGTGTTTTGAGGGTTTTTGGTCCATTTTAAGTGTTTTTCCCCCTTAAAAAAAAAACTTAAATCATGCAAATACCCTATAAATAGCACCTTACTTTATTATAATCCACAATTGATCTATAATATGTCCTTTTAAACCCTTGAGGTATTTCTGTGCCTTAAAACTCCTTTAACTGTGCAAATAACCTGTTAAAAATACATACAGTTATTTAAATTCAGTAATTTATCAATTAATCATCCACGTTTGATGAATTTGCACCAAAATTTTGAGAAAAAAGCTTGAGGAAGTTTATCCCCCTTTTCTCTACACCTTAAAAACCCCTTAAACTGTGCAAATAATCCATGAAATACACCTTAATTAATTTAAATCCATTAAAACCATTAATTATCCCCCATATTTTGTGTGAACTCCTGAATTTGCACCAGACCTTAAAAGACATGAAGGTCCATAAAGGGGTTTTTACACCTTACAGACCTCTTAAACTGTTCAAATGATCCATTAAAAAGCTTTAATCTGTCATCAATCTGAAGAGTATCCATTAATCATCCAGTTAAAAAAGACATTATTTAATGGGATTTTATAATAATGCACTTTTAAGGCAAAACATGAAAGAACTGAGTTTCATGTTGTCCAAACTGACGATAAATTTGAATTTATCTTGTGATCTTTTGTTTATAATTCAACAATATTTCAGCTTTTTTTCATCACAACAAATATCCACTTTCTATGTTGACCTCTGATTCAATGTATGTAGTTTTTTTGGCCTAATCAATTAAATCAGATTTTTATACTTTACTGGATATTAATTGAATTAATCGACAATGTCTATAAATTTACATAATTGCGATACAAAAGAAAATAATAAAAACAATAAAAAAAAATACAATTAAAAACGTGTAGAAAGAAACAGACGTGATGATAAATATATGAAAATGAATCAACTGAATACATTTGTGGATGAGATTTGTTTGAAGCAGAAATATCTATATGATTAATCTCCAGCTGTGTGAATCAGTGCAGCTGCTGTTTGATGACACATTTTGCAGAACTGATGCAACATTTCTGCAGCAGAAAGAGGAAACCAGGCGGAGGAGGAGCTGACTGACTCTTATAAAAACTCACTGATCTCCGCAGAGACAAACACACAGAACGCAGAAGAACAGCAGCAGCTTCACCGACGAATCGTACAGCACGTTTTTCTGAAGCTCGACAAAACTTTTTCTTGGAGCGAAAAAGTCTCAGAGAAACAAAACATGAGTCACGTCGACGTCAAAAACCTCAAACCCACCAGTTTTGAAGACAAATACTACGACGAATATGAATATTATAACTTAACCGACAAATACGCAGGTGAGATGACTGGATGTGAGTTTAAAAACTGCTCCTGTGTTGGTTCGTCTGTCATGTTGAACTGTTGTGTTTTTTGTCCGCAGAGGGTTCAGCCCGTAAAGGAAGGACAAAGAAGGAAGCCAGCGCAAACACCAACAGACCAAACCCAGGAGGACATGAGCGCAAGATTGTGGAAAAACTGCAGAACAGCGAGAAGAAAGCCAAGGCGTGAACACTGAGGTGAAACACACTTTCTACTAAAAATCACTTTGAAATGTTTGTCCGTGTCTGTTTGATCACCAGCTGAATGTGAGACTGGTTTAATTTATGTGCTCTTACTTTCATAAAATCAATAGATAACTTTTAAAACGGTCAGTTTGTAAATGACAGTTGAAGTCTTGAGTGATGGAAAAACAACCAACTTGCCAAGTTGAACTTCTCCTTTAAGAGCTGCCCGCCTCGTGACTCAACAGCTGATTTGTTTTTTTTTTTTTTTTTGTACAGAAAAGTGTTTCAACTTCTTGGTTCATGTCTTTATAATTAACTGAATTTGACAGTATGTGTTCTATTTTTAATTGGTGAAGTTGTTTAATCACTTTATGCACTTTATAGTTTAAATAAAGCAGCAAAAGCTTCAAATTTGCTAATTTCTGAACAAAGTCTGGCAGACTGAAGGGGAAATGGGTAGAAAAGTGTGAGTTATTTACATATATGACAAACATTTAAACCACCAAACTTCCTCTTAAGAATCTCTTAATCTAACTGTCCTCCACTGTGTGAAGTGGTTTCTGCTCAGCTGTGCCTGTTTGGAAAGAAACGTTAACTCTTTGCTCACGTTGAGAGTGAACAGTTTACTTGTGATTAGTAACTGCTGGATCACTTTATATATGCTCTGTACTTTCACAGATCAGTTGATCTCTGAATGACATTTGGCTTAGGGAACTTTAGGAACAGGGAACAATTTGTTGGTAGGTTTTCTTTTTTTTTTTTTTTTTTTTTTTTTTTTTTTTTTACAAGTTGCGTAAAAGCTGTTGAAGGATTTTATGACTCAGAGCTCCCGCCTCACAACGCACTTCAAGTCTCAACCTGGCAACACAAAGAAATTCCCCAAAATTTTGATTTGTTTTGAAAAATATTGGATTTATTCAGTTTTGTACATTTGATTTTTCTACAGTACATGATGTTGAAGCCTTCTCTCCACTGACAGGAATATAACTATGGTGGAGAAATACTAAATTATTTTACTTTTTAATTAAATTGGACAAAAGTAGGCACATTTAAATACATATTGAGTCTTAAAAATACCAGAATCAGCCTGTAAATACTCGCCATGTTAGATCTCTAACTGTGATTCCAAGATAAAATACACAGAACATGACTTTCTAAGACATGTCTCTGAAGCCTTTTCTGCCAAATAATAACCAGAATCTCATTTTTCCTCATGTAGGACGACTCGGACGGCTTATCCCGGACACGACCATGGCCTCCTTGGCAACAGAACGAGACGTGCAGACAGAAGGAGCGTCCTGAGCTCCGATTTGGGCGAGGTTTCACCTGGGCGTGAGAAGGAGACCACAGATCCAGATGTTCCAGCTGCAGCTTCATCATTGTCGTCGTCTCTGACGGGCAGCAGCATGTGGCTCCTCCGCCTGTAGGTGCTGTAAAGCACTCACCTGTGGTGGCGTGCACCCGGTCCCTGTTTGGACCCTGTGGGTGCACCTGTGATTGTGGTGGTGGCGGTTGGGTGATTTTCTATGTGTTGATGAGTTTTCAATGAATTTTTTAAAAGTTTGTTTCTATTAAAATCTTTTTTAAAAGACTTTTGAAGTGTTTTTTTTTTCCACCTCTCATGATGGAAAGCTTGTTATATTATCCACTAAATAAATGTAGTGGAGTAGAAGTATAAAGTAGCATCACATGGAAATACTCAAAGTACAAGTACCTCAAAATTGTACTTAAGTACAGTACTTTAGTAAATGTACTTAGTTACTTTCCAACTCTGCAGACTGGTGACCTGTCCACCTCTAAAGAAGGATAAGCAGGTTTAAATATTAACGGATGGATAATTGAAGTGTGTCGAGAGGTTTAGCAGTGACTGACACATGCAGAGACTTTGTGATCCCTAAAGATGGAAAAATAAGTCTGTTTACCTGTGAGATTCATACCTGCAGGGATCCACCAGCAGGTGGCAGCGACTGACAAACTGAGGCAGCCTGGATGCACTGCAGTGTGCAGAGACTTGCTGCAAACACAACAGCAGACTAAGGGGTTAGTGAGTTTATGGCTCCTGAGTGCACCATAATGAGCTGGTTATTTTCCAACTTCAGCTGTTTGCTTCTTCATGCTGAAAACCAGAGCGTCAAACCTTTCCACAGAGTTTTCATATAGGAGAAAAGTTTAAATTGTGTTGTGTCACAACTGCAGTTTTACAGAAGAGGTTATGCAACAGTCTGGTGTTATATAACGACTCAGAGTGCAGCGGAAAGGTTTAAACACTGATTAAAGGACGGGTTCACAATGTTTCCAGTGTGTCTTAAACCAACAGTCAGGAGCCCAAATGAACATTGAAACATGTTTTTCTTGCTGTAATCATTCCTCCTGTTCATACTGACCATTAGAAGATCCCTTCATAATGACCTTACAATGGAAGTGATGGAGGACAAAATCCACAGTCCTCCTTCTGTGCAAAAATGTATTTCAAAGTTTATCTGAAGCTAATATGAAGCTTCAGCGTCCAAATGAGTCAAATCAAGTAGATATCTTTCAACGTTACAGTCTTTTTAGTGCCAAAGTTCCTCTTTTTGTTACTATACTTCCACCTGCAGCTCAACAGGGAAACACTGTCCGAGGAAACACAAAGAGGGAATTTGATGCTAAAAAGACTGTAAATGTGTCAGATATCCACTTGATATGACTAACTCAGACTGCTGAAGCTGAATATAAACTTCACAGAGACTTTAACTTAAATAAGTGTGTGGACACACTCTTTCACTGTTCATATGGACACCTGACTGTTGGTTTAAGACACAGTTGGAAAATTGTGAACCTGTACTTTAATGGAGGTCTCTGAAAGTCAGATAGATGATGGAGCAGAGGCTTGTGGTGTCAGTTTGTTGTTGGAGCAGCTGATAAAAAGTTCAAACTAGAACACATTTAGTTTGTAGATTATAACCTTTATTTTATATGTTCAACATAAAACTGCTTCTACAGGATCAGCTGGACAGATTTCTTGCTAAAACTACATAAAAAGTGAAATCCTCTATAAACATTTCAGTGTTATAAGCTGGCTGATGGCGACTTTTCTACTTGTGCCTGCAACCCTGATTCATGTGTAAAGCCTTTTAGTGTCTCCAGAGGGAGCTGTGTGAAATGTGATGGTTTAGACGCTGTTTCAGAGTCTTTTCCACACTGATAAGAATTTTTTGTGCCTTTCTTTTGATTCACATTTGGAAGAATGACTGTGAGCTAACTGTGATCTGAACAGAGCGTATCAGTCTATTTCTGTTTAATCCTGATTTACTGTTTGGCTCTTGGAGCAACGTTCTGCTGCTGCGACTTGACAAACAGGAAGCAGAACGGTTCGAATCCCTTGTACACCTGCAGCCTGAGAGCAGCAGCCAGCAGGATTTGGCTCTGATGAGGAAACGGGGATCAGGAATATTTATAGGAACGATCCTTCATGCCAACTTTGAGACAGCGTTACATAATCAGCTTCACCATACAACATCCTGTTCAATATTCAATGTTCCCCCCTCCTCCCTCTGCAGAGGAGATACCAGTGCTTTTAGAAACTCCCCTGGTTGCCTAGCAACTATTTCTCAGGTTTGCCAAAAGAGAGCACTGTTCATTTGTCTCTTATGAGAGTGTAATATGATATGCTGTGTATGTGTGTGAGTGTGTGTGTGTGTGTGTGAGAGAGATGTACTCACTGTTGAGATGAGGGTAAAAGTCAAATTATCACTGTACATGAAGAGACGGCAGTGACGGAGAACTAACAGTGTAAAAAGGCAACATATTCTGCTTTTAGTGGTTTTCTGTTATTTATATCCTGTTCTGATGTCGGATGTTAAACATGGTCAAAGTTCCAAAACTTCAGGTGAACGTATGTAGAAATGCTGCCTGCAAGTCAAAAGTCAGGGCTTCAACCCGGTCTGAACGCTTCATTTGCAAAACTGCCTCTACTTCCACCTCGTGA
This sequence comes from Thunnus albacares, assembly GCF_914725855.1. Lineage (NCBI taxonomy): Eukaryota > Metazoa > Chordata > Actinopteri > Scombriformes > Scombridae > Thunnus > Thunnus albacares. The sequence goes on from NC_058122.1 coordinate 28,452,896, forward strand.
TGACTTCAGATTGTTTGCACATGCCCACAAACATCTGTTCCATAGCCTTGGTTGCTAAGGTGGTTGCCAAGGTGGTTGCTAAGGTGTTTCCATGTGTTGTTCATGTTGTCCGCTCTCATATTTCAGATGTGATTCAGCTCCAACATGTACGGATGGATTTGACACTTGACAATCCTGTTACTATAGTTTTGGTGCTTTCCATTTGGCTAACGTGTCTACTCGCTTCCTCACTTGTGTGTCTTCCTCAGGTCTCAACTCCTCCCAGTGAGGACGGAGGAATTTAATTCACCAAACAGGACGTCTTCACTCACTTCAGTGTCATTTTGAGGAGATGGCAGCTACTCATAATATACATCTCAACTGTTAAATATGTAGAAGTCATCAATATGTAGAAATAAATGAGTAACAGTTTAAAAGAATAACATCCGATAATTGCTCCAATTTGATATCATTCAATTAAAGAAGAAGTATTGTGTAGAATGCCTCAATTGATAAATTGAGGATTATGGTACCAAAAACCGCTGTAGATAATGAGGATATTTGAAATGTACACATTTAAAGATGAGTTGCAACCAATGAATGTGTCTTCTTATATTGCATATTCTTATATGCATTATATAGTAATGAGAACTAAAGGAACATCCAAAATCAAATTTACAGATATTACTGTATGCTGTGTTGAGGGGAGGAAGGTTAGTTTTGGATGTTACATCGATAAATAACATTGGCAGAGTCAAGAAATGTTAATATAAGTTGTGAGGCAAGTTTCTTTTGGACATTAGGTGTAAAACAGTTTCTAGGTTGAAGTAAAACACTGGTTCCAAAATTAATTTTGTAGAGAACGTGGTCAATGTGAGGCTTGAATGTCAGTTCAGAGTCAACCCATAAACCAAAGTATTTAATTTCAACAATTCTATGAAGAGAAGTACCATCATTACACTTTATTATTAGATTATAAAACTTTTGTACAAAAGACTAAAATGTAAGATTTTGTTTTATTGAGCAGTAGTTAATTATATAAAAGCTAGTTTTGTAAGGTACTGAAATCCGTTTGAAGGGCAGTTTGCATTTGCCGTAAATGAGGTTTAGAAGTATAAATGACAGTATCATCTGCATATAGTTGAACAGAAGAATTAGAACAGATTAAAGGAGGGTCCTTAATAAAAATAGAGAGAAGAAGTGAACCCTGGGGTACACCTCCTTGTTGAACAAATGAATAAGACTTACTCCCTGAAGGACAGCATATTGTTTTCTATTATGTGAAAAGAGTCAAACCATAATAATGCATTTTGAGATGGACCAACTACATAAAGCCTATCTAAGAGTAAGTAGTGATCAACCAAATCAAAAGCCTTCTTGAGCTCAATAAAAATATCCCCTGTAAGATTACCAATATCAGATGCTGAAAACACATCTTTAGTAAGTTTTAAGAGAGCAGTGGTTGTTGAATGATTAGGTCTAAGTCCAGATTGAAATGGTTATTAGTTATAATAATAGGATATTATTCGTATTAAGATATCGATAATGGTCTTTAATTATTTGGATCAAGAATGTCACTATCTTTGTGAAGTGGAGTAATGTGTGGATATTTCCAGATAGCTGGTAACTCACAGGTGGATAAGGACATGTTAAACAAGTCAGCAAGGGGTACAATATTAGTCCATTTACACCTTGCATTAAAATGTATCTGATATCCAGATTGTATCTAGATATGATTTAACAAGATTACATTTACACCTGGTATTAATATGTGTCTGCAGTGTAAACACTGAGATCAGATTGAGATCCGTCCAGCTCAAACAACCGAATGTCACGTTATCCTCTCATTTGCATGGGTCCGAAACCCCCCCCCCCCTCCCCCCCCACCAAACAACAACAACAAAAAGAAGGTAGCCATCCGTGAAGCTGCGCTATAATATGGACTTTTGCTTGCTTCTCGAAGAGGGGAAGAAGCTGACTCTTGGTCTCATCTTGACTCCATCCACACGTGTCTTGAATATCCATAGCTTTCTTGCTGCTTTCTTGCTAGTAGCTTAGCTCGCTAACTGGCTAATGTCTGCTACCTTGCTGGTGTGGATCCGTTGTGCATGATGACGTATTTCCACCCATGTAGTTGATTTATGTGGACTGACAATGCAATTGCATTTACAATTGTGTTCTATGTGGTCACAATGTGTCCCTGACCACCTTTTACACTTGTACTTTCATGTGGTCAAGCACTATCTGATTGCAATACGATCACCCAAAATACATTTTAATGAAAGGTGTAAAGGGGGTCCCTGAGACGCTAATTTAATATATCTGGATTCAGTCCCATCATTTCCTGCACCACTGTTCAAACTTAGTCGTTTGACAGCATTCAGAACTTTGGTAAGTGTTACTTTTGTAAAGGAAAAGGTTTTGTGACAAGATGAAATATTATTGAAACTATCACTGTAGGAAGGGTCAAGTATTAAGTCAGAGCAGACAGAAGAAATCATATTTTTACACATGTAGTAAAACACATTGTGAGCAGTCACATCACTATTTTAACAGTAACATTAGCAGCTGATTCTGGTGCTATGTTGGAGTACTTCCCTGTTACTGAAATGCATCAGATCGATAAAAAATAAATGATTTTGTCTCTCGTCCTTCGCCTGTTTACCAGTCGGGGGTGGACGCTCTGCCCTTTGCCGATAAAGTAGGTGATGATGTTCTAATGGGCCTCTAATTTAGCTGCTGACATCAGTTAACAGTGTGTGTGTGTTTGTTTGATGATGTACTTGTGAGTAAGGGGTGTTAACAGGAGAAGTTTAAAATGCTGTGTGGTGGTTTTCAGGATGACTGAACACTCAGGGGTGTTTTTGGCCGGTTGATCGCTGCCTCTCTGGGCTGCGAGGTCATCCTGAGACAACGAGCTCGCCCACTTTGATATTGGCTTGCTCCCTCTGAGCCTCATTATTTTTTACTCAAACCTGTCTCGTGCTGATTCTCCTCTCCCCCCTCTGTCACTGCTGCACCTCAGAGGTTTTCTAAAGCAGCAGTGGGTTTAGGATTGCATGTAATTATATTATTTTTGTTTAGAGAAAACAACAATTTAGCAAAGCTTCCTGTCAAAACACACATGACAAGTGAGATTTAAAAGGAGTTTTTCGAAATTGATTTTTGCACAAAAACATTAATTTACATCTTTATTACCTGTTGAATGTAACAAAATTATAGTCTGTAAATGGAAATGATAGTGTTGCAGTACATTCAATGAGATAAACAATCCAAACTTTGGGGATTAATTACAAACTGAAGCAGGTAAACTGATGAATGATGCGTTTGTTTTGGTGTGTCATCAACATGTGTTGAGTTGTTTTATTCTGAGCATGTGATCAGCCAGGATGTTGTAACTCGAATTTGTTCATTTTTTGATTGGAATGGTAACCTCAGTCAAATGTAACATATAGCTGTATATTTAGTCCTCTAACGTCTGTAGGAATTATGACTCTTGTCTGGGGGAAATAATGTGACGTTGTTTTAGAACCACAAAGTTTGGTAAAATAATGCAACGTAACTTTGAAAACAATTTAGTTGTATATGAGTGTAATTTCTAGGAGAGAGTCTAGAGATGGAGGATTGTTACCTAAGTTTAACCAAGTAATTTATTTAACCCAAACCATGATGTTTCCCTAAACATAACTAAGTCATGTTTGTGCCTAACATATCCAAACCTCAACCACAGAGATGTCACCTACATAGAGAACAAAACACATACAGCTTGTTGTTCTGGAGAGCAACTAAAAATTATGTATTTTACTGTTTACTATGGAAGTCTTGTGTATTTTTCTGTTCTTGCAAATTATTTTTAATTAAAATAATTTAATTTTTTAAAATCAGAGTTTGAAAGTAAAATCAAACATTCTCTCGTAAGCAAATGGAAAACTTTGTAATATGATTCTTGTCTTTAAAATCGAAAGTCTGCCAATTTCTGATATCAGTCATTACAAGGTGGAAGAGCTGTTTTTAGTCAAAGTCAAGTCTCAAGTCTTCGTATTCCATTTAGACTTGCCCTAAATGTAGAGACAATTAGCCATTAGAGGAAGTCAGAGGATCACCAGAGTTAATATAATTCATCCTCTGGAACCATGAATGTGTCAATCCATATAGATGTTGAGATATGTCACAGAGTAAGTGAAAACTTGACCTGCTGGTGGCACTAAAGGAAGTCAGAGGATCATCAAAGTGGTTAGGATGTATCCTCAAAGGAGCTTGAATATCTGTGGTAAATTTTAGGGCAACCCATCCGATATTTGTCAAGATATTTCAGTCTGAACCGAAGTGGTGGACCGACTGACCGACATTACCATCCATGGAGCCTGCATGCAGCTAGCGGGGCTAAAAACAACAGTATAGCATGCTCACGGCTCTGTAAGGCTATATTTAGTTAGAGCAGAACTTTTAGCTAAATGCTAATGTTGGCATGCTAACATGCTCTCAATGACAATGCTAAGATACAAATGCTTAGCAGGTATAATGTCACACCTCTGTTCATGTCCCTCCACTGGCCCCCTGGTGGCGGCTGGCATCAAGTTCAAAGCTTTGATGCTCACCTTCAAGCCAAACAAAGGGTACTGAGTCACTCATCAGGCCATATGTCCCCTCCAGTCTACAAATGAATGACATCTGGTAAAACAATCACTGCCTGGTATGAAACCAACATGGAATGAGCTACCAGCTCCATACAGTTTGCTGATTCCACATGGTGCATTCAAGAAATGCCTGAAAACTCAGCTCTTCTGTGAACACCTCAACATGTGAGCTCCTTAACCTTTTAACCTTTTAACCTTTATTGATTTCTTGATTTCTTTATTGATCACTGCTTTCTTGTTGCCAATGGTGTGTCTTATGCACTTGTCTACTTCTGTTTATTTCCTTACTGTGATATAAAATTATCGCAGTAAATGATGGAAAAGTGAAGGGGGTTAGCCTAACCTGAAGATGCTAAACAGAGAACTAGAGAATGGAGAAATGTCTGGCTGCTGAGTCTTCCATCTTTTCCTCAGTGCATCCCAGGCCAAAGTAGTCAACCTTGGGGAAACACTAAAAGTGTATACTGTGTATTAAAAAAACCTTCTGTCAATCACTCTTTTTCATTACACTTGTACCTGGTCAGCTACTTGAGAATCTGTAGCACGGCTCATTTGGAGTCTCTGTTCTCTAATGCTTAATTGTCTTGCCTTGTTTGTAAGTCTCTTTGGATAAAAGCATCTGCCAAATGACAAAATGTAAATGTTTGTCAAGTTTATGTTGGTTTAGTGTGTTAACATGCTATGTGAGAAGTCATAGCATCTCCACAGTTATTATAATTCATCCTCTAGAGAGCATGAACATTTGAACCAAATTTCACGGCAATCTATCCAATAGATGTTAAGATATATTTCACATAAAAAGTGAACACTTTGACCTGCTGGGGGAGCTAGAGGAATAATCAAAGGATCACCAATAGCAATCCATCTCACAGTTGTTGAGATATCTCCATCTGGACCAAAGTGGTGGACCAACCTCATGGCAAAAAACATGTTCACCTCCGGTTTTATCCAAAAACAAAATAATGACTTCAGTTAACACAACTGGAGATTCAGAAGGCTTTCACAGGTAAGGAGTGACTTTATACAACTGTAGAAACTATCAAACTGGTAAAACACATTCTTCCTTTGCAGAGGAAGCAGTGATCATAGTTCCCTGATACTAATCTCACAGACAGATTGCAACAGATTCACTCATATCTGCTCAGCTTGCTGCTCCGCGCTGCATATTGGCCTCATTGATTTCCACATGCAGATGGATGGTTTTAATAGTCTGTCCAGATAGGCCAACAAATCCCAGTTAAACACAAGAGCACAACACCAGTAACACTGTGATTAGATTTTTATTTTCCTGCTTATAAATCTTTTTCCAATCCCCAATTCGTTCACGTCTCAGCAGTGCGTTTAGGACCAGATTTACGTTATCTCACCGCTGTATGTAAATGGGGACAACAAATGACTCTCATCCATGTGTGATTCAGTTAGTAATGTAAGATAAACAGTGCAGAGGCCAGAGTGCAGATTTTTATTATTTTCCTTGTGCTCTCGTCCTCCACTCTGTTTGCCTGTAATCATGTTTTCATGAAGTCTGAGTGCAGCGTCCTTGCTTCATTACTAATGTGATGTTTTCAGTTTGTACATTTTTATATTTCAGCGTGGGGGAAAATGAAAGTATTGTGTGTGACTGTAGTAGAATAAATAAAAAGTCAGTGTTGGTATCATGAAGCTTCAGTGGTGGTAAATAGCTAGGTACTTATACTCAAGTTATGTATTTAAGTACAGTTTTGAGGTACTTGTACTTAACTTGAGTATTTCCATGTGATGCTACTTTCTACATGTCAGAGGGAAATATTGTACTTTCTACTCCACTACATTTATCTGACAGCTTTAGTTACTTTTCAGATGAAGATTTGACACAATGGATAATATAATAAGCTTTTAAAATACAACACGTTGTTAAAGATGAAACCAGTGGTTTCCAACCTTTTTGGCTTTTGACGTCTTACAAAAAGCAGTGTGTAGTCGGGGTCACATTTCACATGTCTATGAGTTGTTAACAGCTCCACCAAATAGTGATTTTTCCCTCTAAACTTCTCACATGCTTTCATTTCAATAAATGTTCAAATGATCCAATATTTCAGCAAAAATCAAAGATTAGAGAAAAAGTCCAAAAACTGAAAACAGATTTGTGTATCAGAATTTTCCCATTAATCATCTACCCCTCCGACCCCTCACATTTATCTGGTTTATCTGATCCGGTCACTGATTCTGCAAGCCTCATCTCCTCAGGCAGGTTGTTCCAAAGCTAAGGAGCCCTGATGGCAAACTCTTACTTTTATTGGCTTTTTACTCACAAAGCTTTTATTGCACTTACAGAAACATAACAAGTGTAGTTGTTGAGTTGAGTACTTCACCTGGTTCACTCTCTCCTCTGCTCCGCTCAGCTGGTGGTGAAACAGAGGAGAGACCATCAATGACAGCAAGATCATGATGTTACGATGGTAGAGGCTCAGTGGTTGATGACTGTCAGATGGCATCACCCATCAGCCCAACCCTAGACTGGACAACTTATCTGAATGAAACAGTATTACTGGCAACGAGATTCATACTAGCAGACAGGGGACTTAATTCACTCTCAATGAGACTGATAGGCTTCAGGGGACTGAACAACATGATTGCATGATTTTGAGTCATTGAGTTGAAGAAAAGGTTGTGCCATCCAACAGTTGACATCACTGAGACAATCTGTAAGAGCAGCTAGGCTTTTTGGGTCACTAGGTCTCAGGGGAAGGTATATCTGTGTGTCGTCTGCATAACAATGAAAAGAGACAATGTGATGTTGGATAATTTGGCCATGTGGGAGCATATAGATGCATGCAGATACATAAAACTGAACCTTGTGATGCACCACAGGTAATGTGAGTTGTAAGTTGTGAGTAATTAACTATGGTGACCAAGTAGGTTCTTTTTAAAAGGTAAGAATAAAACCAACCCAGATGTTAAGATGGTCAATTAAAATGTCATGATGTACTGTGTCAAAAGTTGCACTTCTAATTGTGGTCTCCCCTCTGGTGCTTGCTAAAAGGTCATTAGTTACCTTGAGGTAACCAAAATCTAACTAAAACTTCTAAAAGATGTTATTATGACATATAAAAGTTAAAAGTTGGGTTGAATCATTTTTTCTAAAACTTTTGATAAAAATTGAAGTTCAGAAATTGCCCTAAAATTGTCAAGAACAGAAGGATCAAGGTTAGGTCTCTTTTAAAGAGGTCGACATGTTTAAAAATCGATGGAAAAGTGACTTTTGCTAAGCAGCTATTAGTATACTGGGCCCAACTGTGTCAATAACGTCAGGTCCGCTAACCACTGTGTTTGGTTGTGTCAGGGACTCTGTTTCTGGACTTTCTGTGTTTTGGGGTTTTTTGGTGTTACTCTGTGTGTGTTTTAAAATGTGCTCTGGATTACAAATCGTTTGTGATAACTGCATTTGCCATTTTGTGTTTCTTTGTGTAGTGCTTGAGCTTGATATAGTTTTTCCTTTGAGCCCAGGGCTCTCACTTTCTTTAGTTTTATCTCTGCCTTGCTCTGGTTTTATTCTTGACAGTTTGTAACCTTGTGTTTTTTGTAGTCCTGCTCAGGATGTTTTCCCCTGTTCAGTGTTTAGTCTTGTTAGTCTTGCTCTGTTTGTTGCCTGCCACACTCTTGTTGTCTTCATTGTTAATCAATCCTTGTGTTTCCCTCCTTTTCTAGTGTGTGCCCCACTCCAGCTGTGTCTTGTTCTGTGATTATTTTCTTGTTTACTTATACCTGTCTTTGTCAGTTCATGGTCAGTGTATCCCGGGGTTTGCAGTTGTTATTTTTGCGCCTTTGCTCCTCATCTTTGCTCCTTGTGTTTCAAGCCAGTCAAGTTTTGTTTTTATCTTCATCAGCCTGTAACCAGAGTTTAGTAATAAATTGTTATTTTCTTCAGTTCCTGTTGCCTTCCTATTGCTTTCTGCATTTGGATGCATCTGCCTGCATAACTGTGACAGGTTGATTTCATATGGGATATGATATCAGATATAAAGGACAGCAATACAGGTTCAAAATTAGAGAAGAAGGATGCTCATGCTTCTTTAACTGCCTTTTGTTAATTCTTCATTGTGTCTTTCCAGATCTCATAAAATACATGCAAACACGTTTTTTTTTCCATTTTCATTCTTTTCTCATACAGTCTCTGTTGAATTTAAGCTTATCTAGTGATGTTTCAGGAGCAAGACCACACCTTAACTGCACCACTTCTGGCATTCCTATAAATGCATGTCAAAACATTTTATCATGATTGCACCTTGTTAATAACAAAAACGGAGAAAGAGCCATTAAAGAAAATTACCTTTAAGAAGATTGTACTTGATGCTTTGCGGTCTTTCTTCTTAGTTAGAGTTTTTTTTCTGGAGCTGTCACCTCTCAGGGAAACCACCGCTTATGTTTGGCCGTCTTAATAATATCTTTTATATTAGCATTACCACTATGCGTGACAGAAAATGTACTCTTGCAGTGTGTACAGAACGCAGCATTTTCATTGCCAGATACTTTATGAAGGAAGGCGTAAGCTTTCTTGAGCTCTTTAGATAAGACCGACTCTCTCTTTGGCATGATAGCTAACTGTTAGCATACTGACAGGCTCTGTCAGAGAAAGCCGCATAGCAAAAGCCATGACAACGGCACATTGATTGACACACATACAGACAAATTAGTGTTGAATTCAGACGTGTGGTGCGTTGTTCATATTATGTACGTAATAATGAGCGGGACAGAACATGATAAATATCTATGTAAATGCTGAAAACAAGTATAATATAATTATTATTTTAATTGTGGTGAAAACTGGGACAATTTAGTAGTGAATGTTTAAAACCGAGACATTTTAGTGTTTTACATGTTGGTCGGGACTCGTGACACCCAGCTTGAAACTGGGACAATCCCGTACAAACTGGGATGTCTGGTCACTGTAAGTTAAAAGCACGGCAACCGAGTAGTTGTGATAAAATCACACTGAATATTACTGCTTTGTGATCAGACACACGTTGCTTCAATAAGAGGACCGCAGTCTCCCTCTCTGTGATGATAAAAAGTGAGTTATTATTTAGGGATCTGATAAGAGCAGAAGGTAACAGAGGTTGCCAAGGGACTTGTATTATATTGTATTAGATTAGCAACAGAGGGGTGTGATATTGAGATTGCTGCAGTGTGTCCATGATAGGAAATGATGGTGGTTATAGAAGAAGGCATACCAGTCCCATTTAGGAGAGCTGAGTGGGTTGCAGAAGTAGGGGATGGTGGTGGTGACTTATCATTTCCAACCGTGCTGCTGTGTCATTCCCTCAGGCTAGAGTCCATGTTCTCAGACAGCATCTGGGATCCCCTCCTGTGTGAGTGGAGGCCATCATGCCTCAGAAGGATAGGCCTCACCCAGAACAGGACACAGTTGTTGCTGTAGGGGATTCCAGTGATGGCACAGTAGTCTTTCAGCCAGGTGTGTAGGGTACTTCAGGTACTATGACAAACATGTTGCATAGTTCACATTTCATCACTTTCAGGTTATTGCTCTCTGGACCGGCTGGTTAAAATGATCAGACTTGTGTCCGTCAAGTAAAAGGGGAGAGTGATAAGACTTTAAAACAACTGCTTAAAAAAATGGTAAAAACAGCTAAAACGAGGTGCAGCTGACAGGAAAACCCCTCCTCTCCTCCCCCCCAGACAGACAACAGCTAAATTGCCTAGAGCAGCCTGCGTACAGTTAAGCTAGGTTGTCAAAGGGAGACAGCCGGAAATGGGTGAGATTAGCCAGGCTGAGGACAAGAGGCGAGGAGCCCTCTGACTGTGCAGACACACCGCAAATGGCTGTTTTTCTGACTTCCTGTGTCAGTAGGATTTTTCATGCAGGACTTTTACTTGTAATGTAATATTTTTACATTGCTGTATCAGTACTTTTACTTATTTAATGGATCATAATACTTCTTCCACCACTGCGAAGCATCATCATAGAGCTGAGACATCCAGTGTGCATACGTGTGTGTAGTTTAAGCCTCACTGACAGGTTGAGTGATGAGGCCTGCCGAGTGTTGGCTTATGATGGTGAGTCCCTGGCTGTGGATTTGTTCCCTGAGGGCCGAGCACAGACAGCAGGAGCCGGGTCAAAAGTCAGCTGCAGACCACTTTAATAACAGTCTGTGGAACACACACACATTTGTACTGATATTCTTGTGAGGACTAACACTCAACATTTTAAAGCACCTGTAATGGATACTTTTATAATAACAATGTCTGATCTGTCAGTGTGTAATGTGTTGGTTGTGACTCGTAGTGATGAACCTACAGAGAATTATCAGTGATTCTGCAGCTCCTTTCGGCTTTACGGAGCTTTATAGTGAGTTTCAGCTCATTGTTTATCTGTCCGGCTGCAACTTTACTGTTCTGGTTCACTCTCAGCGTCTCATAGTGTCGTTTTCAGCCACAGCAAACAGCTGTTTTCAGAGAAAAAGCTGTAACTACCTGCTCAGCACCAAACGGCAAACAGACACAGTTAGCTGTAGACTAGCTGGTGAACATAGTGGAGCATTTAGCAGCTAAAGAGCCAGATATTTCCCTCAGGAGTTGGTAGAGAGCAAAAACAGAGCTAAAAGAGAGTGAATATTGGACAGACACACGACTCCACATGAATGATAATGTTGCTCCGTAACTGCTGGATATTGAAATAAGCAACTATTTGATGACAAGTTAGCCACAACTACTTTAAAATCGGATAATATTCCAGAAGTTATGTTTACAGACTGTTCTACTTAAAACAAGTGGGCAAAAAACATAATTTAAGCATCTTTTACCAGAATGAAACTATAAAGCATCAAGACTAGAACCTTGAGGAACCCCACAAGTAATTACTGACATTATTAATAGAAGGATAATGTTGCTCTGTAACCGCTGGATGTGGAAATAAGCAACTGTTTACTGATAAGTTCAACATGTCAACTTAAAAGCTGATGATATGTCAGTAGCTGTGTTTCCATCAATGAATTTTTCTGCACATTTTGAAGTGTCACGTTCACTCAAACTTCCAAAAAACTTCCTCAAACTTCCACGATGTAGCAAACATTTACCACAAATGTAAACAAATGTTTCCGCTGTCAGCGTCTTCTCGGATATTCCATATTGCTAGTACTAGCTGACTTGAAAGAACAATTACAGTAGATGGTTAAGGCGACTGGTTTTGTTTCCAGTTCGCAACCTCTACTTCTTCTACTCTGTTTATTACAGCAATGGGTAACATAGCCTAAACTGCCAACTTCTGATGAAACTATGCTTTGTGTAGCCTAGTTTATTTGCTCCAAACCAGGTGATGGAAATGCACCTCATTCACATTTTCTTTTTGCGACAATTAAAGGTTTGCTTAAAATTCACTGGACATCAGATGGAAACACGACTGGTGTTGGTTTAACCAGGTTCACTAAGCATAAAATAAATGTTTAATTGTACACTTTATTTGTCACTGACTTTATCTGCTTGTGGATTAAAAATACACCTTATGGCTACCTCTCTGATTGGCTTCTTCTCCATAGCAACACCAGTCGAGGCTCATGGGTATTGTAACATTCTTAGCTGTCCACCAAAATGAAAGACAAAACATGATTTCTCAGAAGTTGAAATCATTGAAACTGAATACAGGATGGGGAACCAGCAGCTCTTCACACACTGGAAACCAGACTCAGTGATTTGCTGTCAGACGAGTGAATGAACAGAAATGATGAAAACAGTGAAACATGCTGAACTCAGAACAAACAGCTGCTGCTGCCACAGCCGACTCCATCTCTACCTGTTGGTTTTATTAACGTCAACATGAATGTGTGTGTGTGTGTGTAATAGATCAACCTGCAGATATTGTTTATCATGTTCACAGCGGCCCACAGGTCATCTCATACTGACTGTATCACATCCTGTAATATGACGTTCAGGCTGTGAGAGGAAGATCTTATGAAGAGCAGATACCCCTAGAATATAAACAGAAGGACCAGGGAGGACATATTGCTGGTCTCTTCTTCTTTATGGAGTCAGTAACGATTAAATTTGTGTCATAATAATTGAACTCAATCTCTTAAGAGGAAATTTAAAAAAAAAAAATACTTGAAAGTAAATAAAAAGTTGAGTTTTTCAGTTTCAGATTATTGTATTGTTTTGCCTTCAAGGTCATTTTTTTTAGGTTTCAGTTTATTTTCATCATTTCATGTCTGTTTGCCGTTTGGTGCTGAGCAGGTAGTGTACAGTGGCTTTTTAGCTGGTAGCAAATGTAGCACTATTTCACATGGTTTTGCCTTTGAGGTCATTTTTTTGGTTGTAATTTATTTTTATTCACTTTCACTTTTTTTTGGGGGGGGGGGGGGGGGGGGGGGGGGGATTTTGTTAAATTATTGAAAATTTTAAAAAAAATTTAATTCAATACAACCAGAGCTGCAACAATTAGATGATTGACATAAAACTGGACTTCAACGTTACTAAAGCTTCCACTGAAGAGCCTAAAACGTCAGATCTGTTTGGAGCGATGAGGAGACTGTAACTTTCTTCAAATGAATACATGAAACAAACAGAAATGTCATATTTCCATCGTTTGACTGTCGTTCTTTCACTGATGTCATCTGAGTGTGTCCTCTTCTTCTGCAACGGTTTAACGGCACCGACTGGAGAATTAGCGCCATCTGCTGTTTATCTCCTAACATTCACACAACAGGAATGGATGGAAACAAAAGCCCACTACATTTTCTTTTAATTATGTTAATTGTTGGCTCTGGTCTTCTCAGGGGATTAAAGAAGATAAAATAGCAACACGCTTTTCCTTTAAACACACGGTAAGAAAGAATAATTGATTAGTAATAAGAAAAAACATCTCACATAGGAACCAACCATCCAATAACCCATATACATATACAACTAAACTTTTTTAGCTCAGTTGTGTTGGCAAACGTAATCTCTGTCTGGATTATGTTCACAGGTAACGTGAATATAACGTAACGTGGTATATATATATATATATATATCGCTCTGAAGGTGGAAACGGAGGTCGGGGTGGATGAGGGGCTACAAGATGCAGGACTCTGACAGCAGAGACCCGGGTTCACATCCTGAGTCCTGTGTGTGTTCAGGTTTAGACAACAAAAGCACTTTGGTTCAGAGTAGTGAAAGATGCCGGTGTGGCTTAAATTGTTGAGCTTCAAGTCACTGCAGACTTTTTTCTGTATTAAACAGAGACCATGATCTTTCTCTGACCTTAACCAAGTGCTGCCAGTCTGAACACAACCAGAAAAAGTTTAATATTCCTATAGTTTCTGTTTCTAGGAGATAGGGTTGGCTCTTACTCAACAGACACCGCAGTTACATGAGGTCCTGTTTACTGCTAAATGTCAGTAATGTCACCATCAGGTGGCTGAAGGCTACAGACAGACCTGCACAGTGCTAAAGTCTCATTATCTGTCTAGTGGAAGTTGGTATAATGAACATACTGACTGACACCTTTTGACACACAGAGGATGCCAAATGAAGACAAGCTACAGCAGGAAATTTAAAACTTGACAATAATATCCAACATTTGGTTTGACAGTAACCACCTAAGCCTGTTAACCATCTCCAGCTTTTTCCACACAGAAACTTAAAATCCTCTGAGACTAAAACTCATCACAACATTTCCATTTGAGTGCCAGGAAAGGGTTTATGAGATTTATTAAACAATAGCAGCATACTTATGGACACTTTTAATCTTCCGGCCACAAGATGATTGGAACATGAAACATGTTTGTTTTTGCCTTTCTAATTATTTTCCCTCAACTCAAAAAGAAACAGGCTGCTGGAGTCTTAAATGGAAATGCAGTTTATTATAAGATGCAAAACTGGAGGAACATCTTAGTGGATTAAATGATTTACAAACATTAGTTTAACTTCAGCACAAGTTTTATATTTTTCTTTTTATCAATCTTATGTCACCAAAAACAAAACTAAAATCAGCACAAATCAGGCCCTCTGAAGCTAAATGTTAACATCAGCATGCTAACATGCTCAGAATGATAATGTGCTGTTAAGCACGTATAATGTTTACAATGTTCACCATGTTGGTTTAGCGTGTTAGCATGCTAACATTTTCTAATTGGCACAAAGTACAGCTGAGGCTGATGGGAATGTCATTAGCTTTGCAGGTATTTGGTTGTAAATAGGGCTGTTGCAGTAACCACAATATACATATATATATAATACCGTGCTATAGACAAGCCAGCCGCGGTGGATGGCAAGCAACCACCACAACTCATTGTTTTTCTTCCTCTTCCTCTTCCAACAAAATGCTGCACTACTGCCACGATCTATTTTGTCAGTGATATGACTGTTTCTACAAAGCTCCGTTTTACACACTACAACGCCAAGCTGGCGTTTTCACATTCACACACTCTGAAGGAAGTTTTGGAAAAGCTCTGTTTTCAGGGGAGAAAAACGCCAAGTCAAAATAGAGAGAAGAAGATGCGTTTACCAATTTAGCCAGTTTAGTGTAGACATGGTCTAAATGTCTGTAGAGGATGTTAGCATGCAACACACCTACATTTAGCATGTTACCAACTACTGGATGTTTCATGGTACTGGTATTTTTTACATTGTTATCTCAATTTTTGACAGATTTTCTTCATTCCCCTCTGATTTTGAATGCCGGTGTTCACTTGTGGCATTTTAGACTTTCATCTAATAACTGACATTGTCCAAACAGTAATTTATTGACAGTCATCAGTGCAGATCTTCCCAGTAATAAAAGAAGCTCTTATGAGGATGCTGAGTACTTCACCACCTGATGGGTTTTGTGAACTGATTTACTTCAGCGATTTTCAGTCTTGTTCACTCAGTTTTAGTGTGTTTAAAAATGAAGATATGTCTTTAGGGAAAAGTGAAATGTGATCATAACAAGGTAATGGGTGATGGGAATTAATCAGAACATCATGAATAATGAATGATATCACACAGAGTTGAGATTTTGGGGGTGTTCTTTAGTGGGCAAGGCTGCTGCTGATACCCGCTCTGGGAGCAAAGTTTCAGTCAAAATTTCATGCTCAGAAGGGATGAAGTGCAGAGGGATGAGCTTTGAAGTCTGGACCCATGAGACTGAAGCATTCAAAGAAACTGAGATGAGAAAGTCAGCGCAATCGTACAGTGACCAGCAACATGAGCTGGATCAGAAACAAACTGCCTGAAATTCAGCTGCGAAGCTTCATGACTGCAGTTTGCTGATGCTGCTGATGTTATTTGGTCAACATTGTGTCTAACCACATGTAAATTTGATATTCTACTTTCCAAGTTGTTTAAAGATGTTTTTGGAGTCACTGCTCCTTGGCTTCTTAGCATTATAAACGAGTCTCTTCTGTCTGGTCTGGTTCTGGACTATTTTAAACAGGCCTGTATCCAGCCTCTCCTTAAGAAACCTGGTTTAGATCCATCACTCCCCCATAACTACATCCAAATTACCTTTGGTTTCAAAAATTGTTCAAAAGGTGGTTGCTAAGCACCTTTTAGAAATAATGGAAGGAAACAATTTATTTGCCAATTTCCAATCTGGTTTTAGAAAGAACCACAATACAGAAACAGTCCTACTCAGAGTAAAAAATAACATCCTAATGAGTGTGGACTCTGGTAACCTCACTATTCTCATTTTGCTGGATTTGAGTGCAGCCTTCGATACAGTTGATCATACAATTCTACTCAACAGACTCAGGAACTGGGTTGGCCTCGGTGGAACTGCTCTAAACCGGTTTTCATCTTACTTATCAAACATTATTCAAAGTCACTGTTGACAACTTTAGTTCCTCAACTACTCTCATGTCATGTGGGGTCCCACAGGGTTCAGTCCTTGGCCCTATACTGATCAGTTTTTGTCTGTTGCCCCTTGGCCATGTTATTTGCCATTTCACCCCTGTGTCCTACCATTGTTATGCCGATGAATCCCAGTTACATGTCTCATTAAGCCCTGAAATACATAATAATCTGGATTCTCTGCACTGCTGCCTTGCTGCCATTAAGGACTGGATGGCTTCTGACTTCCTACAAGTGAACACAGATAAGACTGAAGTTCTGGTTATTAGTCCTGATCATATTTCTAATAGTGTCACTCCCCACCCTGGACCACTAACAACACGACACACTAGCTAGAAACTTAGGAGTTGTTTTGATCAGTACTTCAACTTCAATCAGCACATTAAGGCTACGTTCACATTGCAATCCTCAGATTTATTGCTCAGATCTGATTTTTTTTATTTGGCTGTAATATCAGATTCCAATGTGGACTGGTCTCTGGAACAAAAGAACAATAACAAAGATGTCACCTACAGCATACTGTCATACAGAAGTTAACATGGAGGCCACTGAGGTCAGTGTTTACGGTTTCATTTATAAGATGATGTGCAGTGGAAGCCGGTGAATTCATGAGCAGATGACAATGAGGACGACCATTAAGAGAAAGACTTAATTATGGCTTTTAGTGGAATGGCTGCTCGTCTGTACAGACGTGTGTGTGGATATGGAGTCGGAGCCAGGAGGGGGTGGATTGTGATGTGAAAGGCTTCACAGAAACAGATTTCATCCAAAATTTCAGGATATCAAAGGCTACTTTTAACTCCATCTGTCTGCGCCTCTCCACAAGACTCTCATGGCAAGAGTTCAGGTGAGTGATGTAAAAGTCGCATGAATTCCGATACGACGGTTCAGACTGAGGTTGCATTGCAAAAAATCAGACCTGTACTGGATTTAGGACCATATATGAAAGTGCCCCAAATCAAAATTGAAAAGAGCAGATTCCATATGATTTGTGTTGTTCACATTGTTCGAAAACAAAGATATGGGTCACTATTTACAAATCACAAATATTGCCAAAGTCAAACCAATGCTCCCCAACAACATAGTTGAACAACTCATCCAAACCCTCATTTCCTCCCGCCTAGACTACTGAAATTCATTATTTACTTGTCTAAATGATGCAGCAGTTGCCTGTCTACCATTAATGCAGCGTGCAGCAGCGAGTCTTCTCACAAAAACTCGATGTAGAGAACACATCACTCCAGTCCTGGCCGAATTCAATTTAAGATTCTGTTGATTACTTTTAAATCCCTTCACGGCCTGGCTCCGCCTTACATTTCAAAACTCTTAACCCCTTATTCTGCACAGAGACCCCATCATATCAGAGAATCAAATACTGTTAAAAGTTCCACAGTCCAGGCTTAAAACAAAAGGGGATCATGCTTTTACTATTTCAGCCCCAACGCTGTGGAACAAACTCACCCTCAGTATCAGATCAGCTGATCTGTACAGACTGACATTTGTGTAATATTTTCATAATGTCTACTCAAATGTTTTAATGTTCTTTTTATATTCTGTTTTAACTCTCTATGTTTGACCACTGTTTTTATTGCATTTTCTTTTCCATCTTTTTTGTTTTACTTCTCTGTTTTCTATCTTGCACTTGTATTTTATGGTACTGTATTTTGTGAAGCACTTTGTAACTCTGGTTTTGAAAGGGGCTTTAATAAAATGTATTATTATTACTATTATTATTATTGTTATTGTTATTATTGAGTGAGTGGATCTGTAGTAACCTCAGGGGATCAAACCTGTTGACATACATAAAGATATTTAGACTATTGACCTTTAAGCTGATCACTGGCTGTTGAAGTTTTAAACTGTCTCGACTTCCCCAGATATTTGGTAAACAAATCTCTTTTGCAGAGGTAGCTCTGTGCAAATAATCACTAAGAATTCAAAGTCTAATTTTCTTTATTAATTGTCAGTGATTTTAACTAGTGGTGTTTGATTATTAAAAGTATTACAATTCAAAATGCACCTTGGTCCATCTTTGTCCAAAATGTGTATATCTACAAGTTACAGTTTACTGCAATTAGTAAAGTCATATAGCTTGTTAATATGGGTTTATTTACCATTTTAAATCTGAGGAAAGATGAAGTAATTTTATTCTTGAACTCTGTAATAGGCAGTGATGGAAGGTGTATTGAGATCTTCTACTTAAATAAAAGTAGACATGCCACAGTATAAAGACACTGCAAGTAAAAGCATTCAAAATTACACTTAAAGGGCACATAACATGCACATTTCCAGCTCTATATTTATATTCTGGGGAGCTACTGGAATATCTTTGCATAATTTCCGGTAAAAAAAACTCTTTGAATGATTTACAGTTTAAACCTCCTTATTTATCTTCTACTGGTCCTTTATGCAGCCCCTCAGTTCAGCCTCTGTCTGAAACAGGCCGTTTTAGGTCCTGTCTCTTTAAGGCCCCGCCTCCTGATGAGCCCACTCTGTTCTGATTGGTAAGCTTCAGGAAGCTTCCTCCAGCTCCGGATGCTACGTAAACAAACTATAGTAGCAGGATTTCACTTCTTTTTCTCATATTTTACTCAAAATGTCAACGTCTTAAATCCATCCATACATGTTGGAGCTGAGGCAGATCTGAGATATGAGCATGGATGACACATGGAAACACTTGGGCATGCACAGATCTGACATCATCACAAGGAGGAAGTAGAGGTAACTTTCAGTTTTTGTTGACATGTCAGATACACAGGACCTGCTATACATTTCTCAAAGTTGGGAACGCACGTCCACATTCATGAGGAGGTCATGTTACTTGACACAGATATCGTCTCCAGTGCAAACTTACGTTCAGCGTTAACTAGCTTACTGCCAGCTCAACTAGCTTACTTTATGTTGCTGTAGTTGTTTCTTTGGTGAATAATTTCAAGAGCTTTGAGGCTAACGTATCAGTATGGTGATGCAGATTATTAAGTTAAGTTGCATTCTTCACAAACAATCACTAAATCAATTTTTTTTTTTTGTCAGTTGGCTGCTGAAACGCATAAGGTCAATAATTTGGTATAATCAGCTTATTATACAATAATAAGGCCATGACGTGAAACTGGACTGAAATAGTGTAACTAACCTAATGAATGAATATCACATTTTTATAAACACAAAATAAAACACTTAATATATTGTGAGCAATGACATGACCATTATAACAGTAACATGAGCAGCTGGTCCCAGCACTGTGTTAGAAAAAGGATCTAATAATCAGGACGGGGATCAAAATTTAGGGATAAACGTCCAAATGATCAACCTTAATGATGTCACTGACCAAACAGTTTTTTGTCAGAGAAAAGTGTGCTTTGGCAATACTACTGTTTTAGTTTTAATCGATTCTGTGAAAATATCTGAAGAACTGGTACTAAGCTCGATGATATTTTTTTTTTTTTAATTCGGCTTTCTTAAATAAAGTACAGTAGATGTTGTGATCCTTTCAAGTTATACAGTAGTAGCAAAGAGGAAACCCTGACTTCTCTAGCAAAATTGTGTTGTATAATTTGAATGAATTCGCCTGTTTAATTATGCAGATTAGTATCTTAAGGCTGGGTTAACAAAGGAAGAGAAAGAGAAGAAGCAGTGAGAGTGAGAGAAGCAAACTAATGCAAATGAAATTAGACCTCAATGGTTATTGTCTCATTCCTTAAGGGCCAGAAGGGTTAATAACACTCAATCTGCATAATACATGACCGTCTCAATGGCAGCAAATCTCTCAATGGCAGAGACTGGAGGAGACAAGGAGGATAGTTAACATTTTCAATTATCTGACTCATTATCATCAATAATTAACTATCCTGACACGTGTTTGTTACTCAGAACCATTTAAGAAGTCGTCCTTGGAAACCGTTTGGAAAAGGACAGACATTTTCAAAAAATACTTGACAGGTGATTGGATGAACCATCTGTCTATCACCGTCTTACCTTGCGGGGCAGCTGGACTCGCGAGATCAGAAGATCACAAGAATCCTCATAAGACACTAATTGGTCCAAACTACTGGTGGTTTGGACACAAGCTCATAACTTGAAGCCTGACAAGATGCATTTGTGTGATCTCGTGATCTTGGGAATCCAGCTGCCTCGCAAGGTAAATAATTAACAGGATTGAAAGTGTTTGGTTGGGCATGAGAAATACCTTCAGTCAGTCAATGAATGAAAGAGCTGGAGGTAAACCAAGATGAGACCATTTTAGTTCATTACTGCGTCATTTTTTCACCAGGATTTCAATTAAATTATTTATCATTTTCAGTCATATAACACTGTCCACTTCATGATAGACAGTTCAAACAAAAAAGGATCAAAATTGAGGCAGCAACATTTTTCTTTCCTGTGGTGCCTACATTACCCACAATGCAACTCGACTCCATTCACTTGACTGTACAGATGCTGGTGTGTTATGCTAGCAGCAGCTAATGTAGCCTGAAGCTGCTAGCCTCACTACTTTTTTAATAACGTAACTTTTTTTTAATGCTAACATTACTTGTTTAATGCTACCATTGCTTTTTCAATGCAAAAATTTTTTTTTGATGCTAATATAACTTTTTTAATGCTAGCATTACTTGTTTAATGCTGATAGCACTTTTTAAAAATGCTAACGTAACTTTTTTAATGCTAACACAAATTTTTTAAATGTAGCCTGGAGCTGTTAGCCTCCAGGAGAGATGAGGAGCTGCAGAGGTCTGGTAAACTCACTTCTTTCTAACTCCACAACCCCAGATTCTTTTACTTTTCAAACTTGTAGCCTTCAAAACCCATCAGTGAGTCACACCACTGCACTGGGTGACATGTTCCTTCATCATGAAGAATTTGGTCATGTGAGTTTGTTTAGAAACGGCTCCAAAGACTAATAACAGCGATCAGGTTTTCAGTCTCCGGAGAGTAGTTCTGTGTAAAGCAGACGCCACTGAGCATGTGCAGGAATGTGGTTTTATTTACAGCATCACTAGCTTGTTGCTCTACATATCACAACCTTTTGACTTTGTACTGAAGCTCTTTAAGACATTTACAATTTGTTAGGATCCCCATTAGCTGTGCCCTAAAGCACGGATAGTCTTCCTGGGTTCCACATTACAATGTCATTTATAATGTAATAATAACACAAAGACTAACACTCTAAAACCAAAACCAGAAAACACTCAGATTAACATTTAATTCTATAGCGACATTTAAGACGCTATAGAAGATATATGAAGATACGTATTGCTTAGTTATGGAATTGTTTACTTAATACAGAAGATGGTAGTTTGACAAGACATATTTATCTGGGATAAACACATTACTGGTTCTTAGTCAAAAGTGTGTGTGTACATTATTCTGCGACTCTGGGTTTAATGAGGCTTTTTCTTATTAATGAAAAGCTCAATGTTTGTTCAGTGAGTGTGTGTTGATATATGGACTAAACCAAAACTGCATATAATTACGTTGATAATAACTGAATATGCTACTGAGCAATTATGTTGTATATAATTTGTCAAAAAAGCATAGATCTCTGTTTACCCAGCTGAGATCTGGTATTTCACCACTGACTGTGGAAACTGGATGGTTTAATTAATCTAAAAGAGAAAAAGCGGATCTGTCCAATGTGCTGTCTAAATGATCCAGAAAATGAGTTCCATTATGTTTTCTACTGTCCTTTGTGATTGGGAACTGCACAATGCTTTGTTTAGTCAGATAACAATAAATATTGATTTTGTAAATATGGATGATGCACAAACACTTAATTGGCTGTTCACATAAACATAAATTAGCCAGTTACTTGGAGAAAGCTTCCGTTCTTTTCTGTTTACAGTTTATTTGGGATGTTTCTTTTCTTTTCCCACATGCTTCTGTATATGTTTTGTATATGTGTTACCTGAAGATGCGTGTTTTATAGAATAGCGGTGTCTTGTAATCCCATGTGACACAGAAATAAAAATAAAAACTAAAAACAATAATAGAACCAGCACATATTTGACAGTTTTACTTAAAAAATGAATAAACTACTACATCACTAATCTGAATTCGAGTTAGTCAGTTAACTAAGTTAATGTTAACCACAGGTTTAAACATACCATGTCGTAGAGACGCATCACTTACGCCACATCCTGCCAATTAGAGGGTGATTGATGCTCAACCAAAAGATTTTAAATTGCAACCAAAGGCTACGGCAAACAAAGTCTTCTGCACCGAGCAGGAAGCTTGTAAGAGTGAAACCAAAAACTGATCAACTGCACTCAAAGGGAAAAATGTTTTGTGATGGTTTTTGATTTGAAATGGAAATTTCAATTAATTTATGTTTGTCTGCAAAACAATTGATAACCGTTTTGGTCTCATTTGATTTGTAACTGATCTCAAAACACAATATTTTTTTACTTAAATGCCAAAGGTTTGCTCTCAAGTATTTTATATTTGACTGCTCTTTTGAAACACAAAATAACCCCTGTAATGCATATTTGTACCGCATCTAACCAGCATTTTAACCACAACCCTGTGGTTTGTTTTATTATTATTCCCAGTAAATATCCTTCTGGTCTCACAGGAACAGATACGGCTGTTTCTGGCTGTTCTCAGGTTTAGTTTGGTTTGGTTTGGTTGGACTCCGCTTTCAGCTGGTGGAAAATTAAAAAAGGGAATTGTTCCATCTGGGCTTTACAAAACAAGACTAGTAATATTTTTTTTTCATTGAACCAGCCTGCAGGGGTTTCGTATCACAGTATGTTACACTGAAGATCAGAGATTGGAGAGCGAGAGAGGAGAGGTATGGATGAAAAATGGAAGAAAAAAAAAATCATCTCAGGGTTCCCTCGTCCATTTGGCATGCATGGACGGGCAGCGGGAGGAGAGTGTGTGGGTGGATGAGATGCAGAGAGGAGGATGAGGAGGGGTTTTTTAACGAGGGGTTCCTTCGCCCCCAGGGACACCTATCTGTCTGACCACAGGAGAGAAGAAGAGCAGCAACAAAAGGTTGTGGTGGTGACAGAGGAGGAAGAGGAGGATGAAAAAGAATAAGAATAAGAAGAAGGGAGGGGGGGGGAGAAGGGACGAAGGCCACACACAAGGGCCAGATCATCTACACCCTTTCCTGGTGGGGAGGAGGACATAACTGCGATGTGTGATTGTATATGTGTGTTGGATGCACACGTGTATCATTAACCACCATTAACCACAAATTATACAGTGAGAAAGAGAAAGACAGATGCTGCTTTTGGCACATTATTTTGCTCCGGTCTCCCCTCTGCAATCTGCAGCCTCGGGAAATAAAGAGAGAGGAGGAGGGGGGGAGAAAGAGAGGGAGAGGGAGAGAGTTAATCTAATACATGTGTAGTGTGATTAAAGGAAGAGCTTCATCGCTGTTGACATTTCAGATGAATGTGAGGCTCCGAGAAAGGATATTAAACACAGAAGAAGAAGAGGAATTGCACTGAAAACCAAAGGAAGATAAAGGGTTAAAAGCCAAATCTATCACAGGGAGATCTCCCTCTCTCTCTCTCTCTCTCTCTCTCTCTCTCTCTCCTCCCTCCTCTTCCTCCCCCCTTTTACCTCTCGACCACTCGGCTGCTCAGCTCGCTACCTCCCTCACCACCTGTTAGTGCGGACTCCTCATGCACTGATATCCACTTGTTTGTGTAGGAATCTCCTCACTCACACAAACAAAGGTAAGAAAAATCATCATTTTTTTTTACTGTTTTACTGCAGATTTGTTTTCTTGTTCTTTGGGATTATTCACTTCTCAAAGGATTTTGCATTTTTAAAAACAAACAAAAAAAAATCTCTGCCTCCTCTGTTCATCATTTTGGCTTCTAGTGGTGCAAAGTAGAGCTGCAACAGTTAGTTGATTAATTGATTTGAGTTGATCAACAGAAAATGAATCGGCAAATATTTTTTTTTACATTTTTGCCCCCCATGTTTTTTTTTTAAAGGAAAAATGCCAAATATTTGCTGGTTGCAGCTTCTCAAATGTGATGATTTGAAGCTTTTTTGTGTCATACATGGCAGCAAACTGTATGTTTGGATTTGGGACTGTTGATCAGACAACATCACCCTAGGCTCTAAGAAATGATAACAGGCACTTTTTACTATTTTCTGATGTTTTATAGACAAAACGATGAATTGATTAATTGATCATTGTCAGATATAATCGCAGCCATATCGTACAAATCAGTGCTGAAAAAGTACATTTACTCAAATACTGTGCACAGTCTTACTTGTTGTTGTTTAGATTTAATATTTCATGAAGCATTTAATGGTACAACCCAGAAAACAAACGATGGATTTATAGATTTAGTTCCTTATTATGAAAAATGGACAGATAGATAGAACTCGAGGAAAAAAAAGGGAAAAAAATGAATTTTACTTGCAATTTAACTATAAAACACTTTTTTAATATATTATTGAATTATTATTACAAATGCATGTAACATGTAAGTTGAATTTCTGTAGCTGTTTAGGTGGTGTTACTCTTAGCGTTTAACCGTCTTTTGGTTAAAATTACTGTTTTTTAATATCTTCAGGCCCCTGGTGGTCCATATTGGTACTGCAGGGAGCCCATTCAAGATTTTTAATCATTATCATGAAAATTATCATTATCAAATGACAAAATAACAAAAAAAAATAATTTACTTCTTGGCAAAAACCTCATAAAAATACCTTATCAATTAATGCAATTTGCAAAGAGGAAATCAGGTGGCATTACAGAGTCTACTACATGCATAAACATTATTTGGCTATTACTAATTCATTTTCTTTGGGCAGAGGGGAAAACCCGGGCAAGGTTGGTGTTAAACCAATGCCTGCCAAAAATATTTCTCTGCTTCTCTCTGGGGTTTGAGAACCTCCAGTCAAAGGCACAAAAACACCAGATTAAAATTCAACAGCTCAACAGCTGCATGCAGATGAAGACGGACACAGACCTGATGTTACTGGTTGATTCCAGGAAGTTGCGTTGGCAGAGAAAAAGATGAGAAGTGGTGAAGGTGTTTTCTGAGGAAAAAAATGTATTGTTGGAAACACGTTTATTCAACAGGTTACATGAATCAGGACTTTTTTTTGTATTTATTCTGTTTTGAATGTATGTCACATACAAAAAATAATCAAAAAAGAAAAAAACTAAATAAATAACAGGCTTTGAATATGCATGTGTATGTACACACACATTATATAAGTAAAATCACGGCAATTGAGACAAACAATAACAATAGATTATGCTTAATAGATGAAGAGTAAAAGTTGTTATATTTGTGTCTGCACAAGAGAAGTAATAGATAAAAAATGTTCAATAACCCAAGAAGGAAACGTCGTTGTTAGCTTATAGTGCAGAATTAGCTGTTAGCTTCAGAGATCTGGTCAGAGTGCTGGATTCTGTGAAGGTGGTGGATGATTTTACACTGAAACTGCAGGAAGAAACGCTTGTTTTAATGTCAGACGGCTCACTCTATTGTGTGTTTAAGGCCATTTAATGAAGACTCTGATCAATACTTTGGTGACTAGTGTGACATGTTTCAGTGTTTCTGTAGAAACTGATGGCTTCAGGTGGAAAATGCATCATTACGTTTATAATTTTTCAGCGAAAAACAAACAAATAAGTGATCAGATTTCTTGTCATGATCCAGTGTGGCTGATCAATAATCATACTATCATATGTTGCTTTATTGTTTTTATGCTAATGTTACTTTATTGTTTTAACGCTAATGTTACTTTATTGTTTTCATGCTAATGTTATGTTATTATTTCATGCTAACTTTCTTGTTTTCATGCTAACGTTACATTATTGTTTTCATAGTAATGTTACTTGTGTGAGGGGAGATTGTTCGGTACTCTTAGTTAATTTTTCACTAGCTGTAAAGTTAACTTTGTGTAGTCTGGTTGAGCATTATCGCTGCTACTAGCTGCTGTTTACGGGAATATATGTTGTATGTTAGCTAGCCGGAGCTGACAGACATCTATCAGTGGTGGTGTGGTAAAGTTTTGAAAATGCAAGGTTGAGTGTTACATAGAAATTCACCTTTAAACAGTAATTTTATGGTTTTCAGCAAGTTGCTTTCTCTCTAAATGCTGAAAATGTCCATATATAAGCTATCAGGATGTTGTGTTGACGTGTTTTCTGTCATCCTTCTGTGCTGCATCTTTGATTTTAATAAGCTATAGATGGGAAATTTGTCTACAGACTGCACAGATTCTCTGTATTTTCTCTCTGCTGTTCTATTTACCTCTACCTGACATTTT
Source organism: Thunnus albacares (assembly GCF_914725855.1). NCBI lineage: Eukaryota > Metazoa > Chordata > Actinopteri > Scombriformes > Scombridae > Thunnus > Thunnus albacares. Next base: position 28,479,565 of record NC_058122.1, read on the forward strand.
GTTCACCATTGCGCACCATTTTGTTTAATAAAAGCTTGGTCTGTTAGCAAACCTGTTAGCTTTTTAGCTTGGTTGCTAACAGAACAATAAGTTCACACAGTTCATTTAAAGACGTATTTGTAGCCTCGACTCCTGTCTCATAACTGTCTGTCAACCATTATTGATCTTTTGTGGAATAGTTTTTACTCTGATAGGAGGTTAAATGAAACAGGATGTTAGCCATACAGCTAATAAGCGACAATAGCTTCCATCAGTACCATTTTGGTCTCTCCATCCCCTGAAAGGTCAGCACTGTCAAGACACAATGGAAATTGACAAAATTGACTTTGACGTGAAACTTTGCGTGGATTTACTTCGCCTCTGCAAGTGTTTGGATCGGACCGAACTGAATTCCATTGCAAAATTTTCATTTTCCGTTTTTAAATCCCAGTGTGTCCAGGTCTGAACTCTTGAAACACATTTTGTTGAAATATGAACATATAAACTCTAAATGATGCTTTTAAAGTTTGATTAAGTCTTTTAGATTGATCATCAGTGGATGAATGCTGAAAGGATTGATCAAGTAATAATTGATAAGTATTGGCATGATATGAGATGCTGGTATCAGTTCTGAGTGCATCCTTGCCTCATCTGTCATTGTAATAAAGTACAATCACTCAAGTACCGTACTTGAGTTCAATTTTGAGATACTTGTACTTTACTTTAGTATTTCCATGTGATGCTACTTTCTACATTTCAGAGGGAAATATTGTACTTTCTACTCCACTACATTTATTTGACAGCTTTAGTTACTTTTCAGATGAAGATTTGACACAATGGATAATATAACAAGCTTTTAAAATACAACACATTGTTAAAGATGAAACCAGTGGTTTCCAACCTTTTTGTCTTTTGACGTCTTACAAAAAGCAGTGTGTAGTCGGGGTCACATTTCACATGTCTATGAGTTGTTAACAGCTCCACCAAATAGTGATTTTTCCCTCTAAACTTCTCACATGCTTTCATTTCAATAAATGTTCAAATGATCCAATATTTCAGCAAAAATCAAAGATTAGAGAAAAAGTCCAAAAACTGAAAACAGATTTGTGTATCAGAACTTTGTTTTTTCTTCTTTCCTCTCCCATTAATCATCTCACCACCCCTCAGATTTATCTGCTGACCCTTTGGAGGGGCCCGACCCCTAGGTTGGGAACCACTGGACTAAACTAGCTAACTGTATATAAAGTAGTGTAAACTAGCTCCACCTCCAGCAGCTACAACAGTAACATGCTGCTCTAACACTGATGCTTCACTATTAATAATCTAATGATGTCATATATAATAATATATCAGTCAGAGGGACCAAACCACTACTTTTACTGCAATACTTTAACTACATCAAGCTCATAATACTTATGTACTTTTACTGCAATACTTTAATTACATCAAGCTCATAATACTTATGTACTTTTACTGCAATACTTTAATTACATCAAGCTCGTAATACTTATGTACTTTTACTGCAATACTTTAATTACATCAAGCTCATAATACTTATGTACTTTTACTGAAATAGGAATTTTCATGCAGGACTTTTATTTGTAATGGAGTATTTTTACATCGCTGTATTGGTACTTTTACTTAAGTAAAGGATGTGAATACTGCTTTTCCTTCTCACACCTGTCTCTCAGTGATCAGGTCAGTATTCAAAGTGACGGCACTTGCTGACCACTAAGTCACCTCTCCACAGTCACACATCAGGCGAGGGAGAGACTGTTAATGCAGAGAGCAACATGAAGCCGCTGACATATCTACACACAGAAAGGACAAAAACAAGCAACACAGAGGGCCAGAGAGCTCTGCGAGAAAAGAAAGCATCTGCAGACACCAGGACAAGAATAAAGAAAGTGGGAGTGACTGGCAGGTGAGATAGGACAGCATTTCATGTGTCTTCATTAGCATACTCTACTGCGCTTTCCCTCAGCTTAAACTCTCCACTGCTGAGTCTCACCAGTAATCCCACTGTGACTGAATATCAGTCACTGGACGTGCACCAGATTTCACTTTCATGTAGGAGAATGTTTCCGCTGATAAACACTGCTCCTCCCTGAATTAAACATGACTACAGCGGAGAGCCAGTCGTCTGAAACAGCCCGCAAATAAATTAATACATGCAGAAAATTGCTGTGCGATAAAAAACAAAAGAATTAATGTTGACAGCATGATCTATGATTAGTATAAATCATATCTCCAAAGTGTGATGTAATGAGTAAATATTGTTATTTAATATATCATAATTACAGAAAACATTGAATGAATGATGATGATGAATGACACAGAGTTTCTTGTGACACAGAGTTTTGTAATATAATTACATAATGACAACTGTAGTAATTAATTATGACTAGTCTCATAATTATGACTTAATAATTCAAAATGAGTATCTTATATTATGAATTTTGGATCGTTATCAAAATTGACTCATTATTACTCAGAAATGATAAGTTATTAAAGATTCACTTATTCATACATCTTGAATGTTGTTGCGCTGTTCATGGTGAAAAGGAGATCTCATAGTAAACCATCACCTTGGATAACAAGCTCTGTGCGTAAACTCAAGAGATCATGTAGAACAGCCGAGAGAAAACCTGCAGATGCTGCAGATGTTAATGCAGTTTGACGTGTGTTTAGCTGAGAATTTTGACAAGTTTTTATGCATTCACTTCGCTTGTTAAACAAACCTTTTTGTTTTAGACATGTCTAGTAATTATTTTGCTACCTTGCCTGAACCTGAGCGTTGATGATACCTTAATAAATCAACTTTGATTGGTCTGCTGTGATTCCCCTTCAGCCTCCCTCCGTACAAGTAGATCAATGACCCGACTCAGTGGCTGGACGTTGCTAATCCGAACATCTATACATATTTTTTAAAGTTAAGTACTAAGTCTTAACTAGTAAAGACTAGTTATGTTTATTCTGTAAGTTATAAAAGAGTGATATTACCAGCTATGAAGTGTTTCATACAATGATTAAATAACTTCCTTAAACTTTTCTTATAAACTTAACGTCACTTTAATTATAAATTTAAGTGATGTGTTGAAGGGATAAAAAATAAGTGGATTTCTTATTAGCCGATAATGTTGAACAGCGGGTTCCAAATATCAAACGTGTCGCCTGATTTTCTACATAAAACCCCACAGCTTCCTTCATGTTAACTCGTAGGAGACAGTCATCATGAAAGAAGCACATAAATCAGATGTTAAAAGACCATAAGACATTAAAACAGTGGGAGAAAGTGATGTGAGATGAAATATAGTTCACATATCGACAGAGATCCTCGGTGTGTAACTGCTTCCTCTTTAAAGCGCTCTGCAGTAAATCCATAACGAGGCTTTATATCTAAAATAAAAAGCAATGGGTACAGAATGAGATGTTGATCAAATGTTCATATTTCTGTAGTTTTTTATTTTTTATTTTCTTGGATCTTGAGATGTAGATTTATCACTCGTCACATCTTCTTGCTACCGTATGCAGCAGTGGCAGCAGATCACAGAACAATCATATGGATCTTAACCGTCATTGTAACAGTTTTTGATGGTGATGAGCTTGGAGAAGTTGTTGGTTTTATACTCTGCATGAAGTTGGTAATAACCTAAATGAATAAATCAACCTTTTAAGGAGGAATGTGCTGTGTTTTGCTGGATTCTGGATCCTCAGAAAGGCTGTGGCGAGCAGCAGTAGTAGGAGGAGAGCTGATTCATGAATGTTTTCACCATGCTACTGCAAGATGAAATGAACAAAATAAATTCACACGTCCTCATATTGTATTCTTGTGATGGAGCAGTTCACTGTGAGCCATTAATACAGATGCAAAGAGGCTTTAAACCACTGAAGATGGTGCAGGCATGTGGCTGCAGGTGCTGCGGAGAAAATCAAATACAATCAATACACAAACACATGTCAAGAATTTATAATACTATGAGGCATGATTTTACAACTCTAATCTTATATGAATGAACTTTTGCACATATTTGATTGGCCAACGCAGTGCGGCGCCAGGTGACATCGTACTGTGATGCGGCAAAAGTTGAGCCAGGTTGAACATTTTTGCCAGGTGACCCTTTGGTCTTCTGCTGGAGACTTCTGCAAACGTTAATGTCTTACATCATAATTATGAGCCAATAAATTAAGATTCTTCCCTTCCAAAACAGCATGTTTATTTATCTCATGTGAGGCACATTTTCCAGCATGTTGTGTGTGATATATTGACATTTTACCTGTGAACTGTAGGAAACAACTTTAACCTGTAATATCATATGTAAAACACAATTTAATAAATTCACATATTGTTTATTACAATCAGCACTTTACAGGTGATGATCATTTTCCAGGTTTATGTGTTTTTTTAGCTATTTCCTAGGAGAAAATATGAATTCCACATGTCCACAGATTTAGCATTGCACTACAAAGGTGTGAAGTAGGAGGAGATATTTTAGATGTTCCTGGTTCCTGCAGTAAAAGTCTCATTCATTTTTCTCATAGATGATGTTAGTGACTCACAGTTCTCTTTCTCCTCTACAGTTTGGATCAATGTGAAACTCTCCTGCTTGAATCATCAGAACAAAAGATGAACGACTGTGGCAGAAAATATCTGGTTCTTTGAAAAAAAAAAATGTCAAAGCTTGTGTACATAAAAACATCAGGTTAGAAGTTAACTTTGACTCCAAAATTCTGCTAACGCTGCGTTCACGCTACGTTGGATGGATGAGAAGGATCGGAAAGATTCCCATGTCAGCACTGATGAGTGTTCACGTCTTCTGACAACTCAGGAAGGTTGTATGATAACTGAGTCTGTCATATGAGGATCTAAAATACTGTGCATTGAGAAAATTACATCTTATCCACTTAAAATTGGGTTTAATTACGTTGACTTTAGTTGATGCGAGGCGTCCATGTTTGTTTGGTTTTCAGGCACCTTTCCCAGTTTCCCGTGCATAATTATGACTTGGACATTGACATGAATGCTTTTTCAAGTTGGAAACTCGTAATTACGATAACTTCGATATGACATGAAGGCATCATAATGGCGAGTGGAAGCTAATGATTTTGTGTTGTTGTACCGTGTAAATCAGTTAACTTTTTAAATTTCTGGATCACTTTTGAGAGAAATCAGCAACGCCATAGTTGCTGAATTCAAAATGCTTTGTTGTTGTGGTTGTAAACAAAATGTGGCGCCGTAACCACGACAACAAAGCATTTTGAATTCATTACTTCTTACTGGCTTCTTCTCCATAGCAACAGCTGCTGAGGCTCATGGGTATTGTAGTATTTTGTAGATGTCAGACACAACGTGATTTATCAGAAACGACTGGTGGTCACAATATAAAACAAACAAAACATTGGCACTCACGGATCGATCTTCTTAATAAGATGCACACAACACTCAGTTTAAGACTTGGAGCTGCGCGCACCACTACTTTTTACTGGTCATAATATAAACCAGTAGGATGATTATATAATCCAGGAGTCTCGTGTTTCTACCTTAAGTAATATTCCTTTAAAGAAAAATTTGAAACAGGAATACAGAATGGGAAAAAACACTTGTTTATAGTTGGCTTTTTTTTTCAGCAATGGCCATTTTGTAATTACCTTGTGATATAGTAGTTTTCATCGTTAATGGCTGTCCACCATTCCTGCCCTGGTTTCATATTGTCTACCTATAAGGTGAATGTATTTGGCTCCTCTGTAAACAAGTAGAAAGTAGACGCTCAAAGTTTTTCTGCAGAATTAAAACAGTAGTTACAACCAGTGGCCACAGGTGGCGCCAAATCAACCAGGACGTTACCGTAGAAGAAACAATTCTTTGACAGCACATTTTAAATCACAGGAGAAGTACTGGATGAAGTTGTTGTTCTGCCTCCTTTTAACAAAGATGCTGCTGACAGACGTCATGTTTTGGTCTTGTGAGGCATCATATAAGTGGATGATTGTCAGACAACACAAGAGGCACGAACCCTCAGCCTGTTACTGAGTTTCACAGATGGACCTCTTCACTTTGACCACAAAAGACAATCAGGCGCTCCTCTCTCATGAGACGATACATCCAATCTGTCCACTGTTTCATCTGTCGGGAGAATGCACAAGACTCCCAGCGGATCAGATTCTTAGCTTTCATGTTGCTCGCCTCTTTGAACACTGAGCTTTCTGAATGCAGCAGTGCAAGTTTTTAGATTGTTGTGTCTTTAATTTTGCCTTTGTTTCACCCAGACTACTAATTACTAATTACAGACTACTAATGACTACAGTGCACTCACAAGACCTGGTCACACTGGCAGGAGCAAAGTCACTCTCAGTGTTTTTTTGAAATGCAAAGAGCTTTTTCCCTCCTTTAGTTACTCTTTATTGAATGAAATGATATTTTGTATAAGACCACAGTCTGATCTGTCAGTGAGTAATGTGTTGGTTGTGGCTCGTAGTGATGAACCTACAGAGAATTATCAGTGAGGCTCCTCTCGGCTTTATGGAGCTTTATAGTGAGTTTCAGCTCATTGTTTATCTGTCTGGCTGTAACTTTACTGTTCTTCAACTCACTCTCAGCACTCTCATAGTATCGTTTTGGGCTGCAGCAGGCAGCTGTTTACAGAGAAAAAGCTGTAAAAAGTCACTGTACACTACCTGCTCAGCACCAAACGGCAAACAGACACAGCTGTAGACTAGCTGGTGAACATAGTGGAGCGTTTAGCAGCTAAAGAGCCAGATATTTCCCTCAGGAGTTGGTAGAGAGCAAAAACAGAGCTAAAAGAGAGTGAATATTGGACTCACATTCACCAGGTGGACAGAAACACGACTCCACATGAATGATAATGTTGCTCCGTAACTGCTGGATGTGGAAATAAACAACTGTTTGCTAATAAGTTCAACATATCAATTTAAAAGCTAATGATGTGTCAGTGTTGTGTTCACTACTTGTTTCTGATGAAAATATGTGGACAAAAAATCAGTAATTGCAGGTTTAAATATTAATGTCAGCTGTCAGTAAATATAGGTATTTAGGTATTTATACAGTACCAGTCAAAAGTTAAAATAAAGAAAAAAACCCTTGAATGAGTAGGTTTGTTCAAATTGGTGCATAAAGATGTAAAAAGGATTTGAGTGAGACGGATAGAATGAAGACGCTCCCTGTAAATCCAGAACTTACCAGAGAATCATTACATTTGTAAATAGTAATCCAGCGGTAGTTGTCTGTACGTCCACGGCTACACTGCAATAAGGAAGCATTAATAGCTAATTCTGCATACTTTTAATGGCGCCAGTGAGCCACAAACAGAGAGAAAAATTTGGCCTAACCCTCCAGACCAGGCTAAGATATCTTTGTGATACAGGTCAGTGAAGTGTGAGACAGACCTGTCTGCTAGAAGAAGCCTCCTTGCAGGGTGAAACAGGCAGGAATATTTTTCCCTGCAGAGGTTCAGTGATGTTTAACTGTTCTGTCTGGAGGCCTCTGAAGCTCATGAAACAAGCAGTGTGAGTAGGAATCTGGAAACCTCATTATGGAGCTGTGTTTGCACCCTTGGGTAGTTCTGGTCCTGTATATGCTAATTGTTCTTTCTTGTTAAATCTATACAGTTCCTTTACAGTGGTGGTTCTCCCCCAGGGGTCCTTGACAGGGTTCCAGGGGGTCCCCAGAAAAAAGGGGAATCATTTATTTTTTACTATAATTCCATCCATAAGTAACACAATGTTTGACTATTTAGGTCATGGGTTTCATACACTTTCTGTAATAAAACATCTAAAAGCAAAGATCCTATCAGATGGGGGTCCCTGGTCTAATTTGTGTCAGTTTAAGAGTCCTTGAAGTGAAAAAGTTTGAGACCGCTGCTTTACAGCACAGCGGTTGTTAAACTGGCTGGTGAGTTTTTTTCTGTACACTTGCTTCATTTTCCTTCAGCATCACGCTGCGACACACAGACTCTCTCTCTGCTTTCTCAAATCCCTGCATACCCATTCTCCCTGTTTTTCATACACATTCAATTTTCTTCCTTTCTTTTCATGTGTCAGACGCTCACACATACACTCCTCATTAAACACCTGCTGTCAGATACCTGCAGTGGGCCGTGGGGGCTGCTGTTGGGGCTAAATTGTGTCAGATGTGCTACAGACAAAATGAAAATAGGCAAGGCTGTGAGGAATCAAATGGTCGCAGTTTTCCCACAGTGACTATTGCAGAGAGTGGAAATGTTAAACTGTCAGGTCCACACAAACTTTGAGGGCGTGAGGTGTGATGTGTCCGTCAGTTTGGCTTCGAGCAAACTGTCAACAAATCTCATGTTTGGATCCAAACCAACAATGAACTGATCTACTAACAAGTGTTGTGTGTGTATCAAAGCCTGATATATCTTATTCCTCTGTGCCGTAAACCTCTGCTCATGTCCAAAAACTACTAAAAACTTTTAATTAAAAACAGTTTGTTTGCTTCTTGGGTCCACTTGGTTCCTAGTTTCTGAGTGGACCTGAGAAGTCCAAACTGTCTTCAGTGTCATTGAGTCTGGTTGGGTCCTGCTGTGTCGCTGCAAGTCTCAGGTCTGTGAAACAGGTTTTTCTGATACCTGAGTGAAATGGACTCTGTCACTTCTGATCCTGCACAGGCTTTATATTTATTGAAGGAACTTAAGACTTGTTTAGGACTCAAACCAGAACATTTAGGACTTTGGACTTGATGGTCTTGACTTGTGGCTCTTAGGACCTTTGGATCTTGTCTTGGGACTTGTTGGTTTGGCTCTCAGATGAAATTCATTGAATTGTTGACAAGGAGAAAAACATAAACGTAGAGAAAAATACAGAATTTAGTTTAAGACGAACTAAACTAAGTGTCTTTGTGCTGTTTCAGACTCTATGACGGTGCGGAGAGGAAAGAAGCTCAGCATCTCCATCCAGGAACACATGGCCATTGACGTCTGCCCCGGCCCCATCAGACCCATCCGACAGATCTCTGCCTACTTCCCCCGCCTGTCCCCCACCTCCCCCATCCCCGTCTCCCCCACCCCCGCCGTCTCCCCGTTGTCCCTCAGCCCCGGCTCCGTGGCATCCGGCGTGGGCGGGACTCGCCTGCTGTCGCCTCTGCTGCCCCACGGCCGGGCAGGCGGGGGCGGGTCGCTGTCGCTGACCAGCAGCGTGGACACGTCGGTGGAGATCAACAGCTCGGACAGTGACGACTGCAGTGAGCCTCGCTGTTGGCATGTGTCTGTGTGTGTTGTTACTGTGTATCTGTACACATCTGCAGAAACATCAAAGATAGACTGTAGCTGCAGGACTCGCCTGTTTGCATGACTCAGCACGCTATTTCAAGTCTAGTAACTAAGTTGCAGTTGTGATCAATAGTTGTTGTTCAATATAAAACTGTCCTAACAGTGTTGAATCAATCAGCAGCTACCATACCTTGAGGCTGAAGTATCTTAAAGTGCCACTGACAGCTGCTAGATGCTCCAACTGACTCCCAATCAAAAAGCTTCAACTTCTCCAAAGGAAATACTGAGTCAATCATTGCTTTTAATGAGTCATTATGGTCTCAATCTCTAAATTCAGGCCCTCTAATAAGTGTGCTGGTGGTCATTTTAGAAATTATGCTGTTAATAAGAGTTCATAAGTCCATCTTTATATACAGGCTGTGTGTTGAACACTAAGCGTGACTTCAAGATGGAACGCAAAGTGAAGTTTCACCTTATTTGAAGAGATTTGATGGTGGCTTGAGTGTTGGCTACATGTTAGCTGTAGTTTTTTTGCTAGCTAGCAACCAGTCCTCCAAATTAAACAACATAATATGTGGTTGGTCCATGAAGTCAGGAACACATACAAGTGTTTTCTGATCTGACGCCCCTTTCAGCAGTAATCAGCAGGATGACATCACTGGTCTGTGCTTTCCAAAACTGTTATACATCACCGAGTGTGTTTACATGCACACTAGTATCCTGGTTTTGAGTCTTATATTCTGGATATGATGCTAACATGGAACAAGAGAAATCTAGTTATTCATCTCCCTGTATACATGATTCAGTATCCAGGTTTCTGATCATCTGTTGCCTTTCTCCTTTCTCTACCAACAAACCATGTTCAAAAACCTGGATCAGGTGTTTACATGCAACAGTATCCTAAGGTGGGTGCTAAGGTGGTTGCTAAGGTGGTTGCTAAGGTGTTTCTATGCGTTGTCCACTCTCATATTTCAGATCTAATTCTAATTTGTTTACGTAGCCTGCGGAGCCAGAGGAGGCTTCCTGAAGCTGACCAATCAGAACAGAGTGGGCTTATCAGGAGGCGGGGCCTTAAAGAGACAGGAGCTAAAACGGCCTGTTTCAGACAGAGGCTGAACTGAGGGGCTGCATAAAGGACCAGTAGAAGATAAATAAGGAGTTTTTAACTGGAAATCATGTAAAGATATTCCAGATATTCCCAGAATATAAATGTAGAGCTGGAGATTGGCAGAATGTGTCCTCTTTAAGGTCAGGAAAACACTAGTTTGGAGCCACTTTACAGTGAAGTAGGGGACATCCTGTGATTCTTACATGAAGGAGAAGATTTTAACTTGTGATTTAACTATTTTTGTGCAAAAACATATCAGACATTATTATCATAATTGTCATTATTAATCAAAGCAGAGTCTTTAATGATGTTGTAGACGCTGCCAGTAGATATACTATTACATGTTCGGATATTTTGACAGAAAACAAAAGGAACATCACTGAACATTCAACACAAACGTTCAGTTTCAACATTTTTGCCACTTACCAGACACCTTAATTAATATATTTTTTCATTATGATGACAGAAATATAATTTGGAAGCATTACATTTCCTGCAAAATGTATTTGCTGTTGCGATTTGGTAGAATATAATTCATGGAGACAGGGCTGAACTCAGCCAGAGAAGGTAGGAGCTACTTTTAGTCTGAGTATGTTTTGAACCAAAGTGAGGATGCAGAGATGCTGCAGTGACTCCGCTGTGATCAATAACCACCAACACAAGAGTCTAATTTCTCTCAGCAGCCACAACACAAACGGTCATTCCCCCACCTGTCTACCTCTAGAGTTCAGCCCAGAAAAACATCTGATAAATGATTCATGACTTTATGTTAAAATAACATTTATAATGCAGTGCACAGACCTCCTGAAACACATCTGAGTGTTTTAGTGAGAATCCCTCCACAGCTCGAGTGGATTACACACATTTAAAGTGTTTGATGAGGCAGCAGACTGCAGCTGAAACATGATGAATGCTGCAGAGACGCCTTGAATGTGTTTGAACTGGCTCTCGGGTTATAAGGCATCACTCTCCAGAAGAAGAATGAGATGTGAAGGGGAGTGGAAAAGACATGGTCTCCTAACAGGGAAGAAATCACTCCTTTGTGCTCTCTGCCTGCTCTGTAGTGACAACATGAAAATGAATTGTGGTAAATGACGCAGGCTGAATGTCACTCCCCTCTGACTAAAGCAAAGACCAACTAGGGTTTTTTGCCATTTTTATTTCCTCATCAACATGTGTGTATTTGTTTTGCAGTCACTGTTTGATGATTTCCTTTTGTTTTTTTAATAACGAGGCTTCAGATTCATCAGAGCAGGGAAAGCCTGAAGGAGGAGCGCAGCGTCAGAGTTTGACGGTCTGTCTCACGTAACTAAAACTCCAGGCTTTGATCAAACATAAAAGACCTTTCAGTGACAAAGAATATGTTTTATCTGAGGTTCTCCTTTGTGCAGAGATGATTCCTCTTCAGATTTCATCACTGTGGGGCAGCACTATCGTGCAGTGACGTCTGCCTTTGTTTGAAGTAAACCATGAATGATACCACATGTACTGTATAAACAGTTTGTTGGTATTTATACCTGATATAATGTATGTTAATCCCTGTGAATCATACTGCATAATCTTATATAACTACACTGGAGGAAAAGCAGCTTGTGTTTGGTGTGTGTTCCTTGTATGAACATCTTTCTACCTTTTCAAGCGGTATGTTTGCATGCTTGTAACCAGCCCTGAGAAATGTGCTTTTAAGAGGATTTTGCGTGTTGACATGTGATGAGTTCTGTTCAGATTCATGTGACAGGTGCTGCTCCACTAAATGAGATTTCCGTCCTCTGAATGCATGGTGTGCTGCAGATATCTCTCTGTTCTCTCGCATGCTTTCAATTTATTCTGACACGTTTTGAACAATGTCGTTTTTTTCTGTCCACTGACGCGGCGGTTATAAATCATGGTTTTTTATGAGTTATGATAATTGTCTCTCTCCTCTCTGTCTTCATGTGTTATTTCCTCAGCTGCTCTGGGAACGCTGGAGTTTGAGTTGAGATATGAGCGGAGCTCCAGCGAGCTGCACTGCACTGTGCTCCGGGCAAAGGTAAGAATGCCTGCAGGCGCTGAGAGCTTGATTTTTCAAGTTAAACCAACAGTCAGGAACCCAAATGAACATTAAAGCTGTTTTTCTTGCTGTAATCATTCCTCCTGTTCATACTGACCATTAGAAGATCCCTTCATAATGACCTTACAACGGAAGTGATGGAGGACAAAATCCACAGTCCTCCTTCTGTGCAAAAACGTATTTCAAAGTTTATCTGAAGCTAATATGAAGCTTCAGCGTCCAAATGAGTCAAATCAAGTAGATATCTTTCAACGTTACAGTCTTTTTAGTGCCAAAGTCCCTCTTTTTGTTACTATACTTCCACCTGCAGCTCAACAGGGAAACACTGTCCGAGGAAACACAAAGAGGGAATTTGATGCTAAAAAGACTGTAAATGTCAAAATATAAAAGATAACATATTAATGTAGAAATCACAATTCCTATTTCAATAAACTGATAATCCAACAAAGATAACTTAAATGATAAGGCTGGTGATTTTATATATTTCTCTTCATGTCAACAAATCTCATGTTTGGATCCAAACCAACAATGAACTGATCTACTAACAAATATTGTGTGCGTCTCCAAAGCTTGATGTATCTTATTCCTCCGTCGTTGTCCAGAAACTATTAAAAACACGTCAGTGAGTCACACCGCTGCACTGGGTGACATGTTAGTTTGTTTAGAGACGACTCCAAAGGATGACAACAGGTTACTTCCTGCAGTCTGACAGCTAAGCTACATTACACCGCATGGCCAAAAGTATGTGGACTAGAGCTGCCACAGTTACAGCTCTGCATGTAAAATAGGAATATAGAGAAATAAATTGTGTTATACAAAGTTAAACCCTGTTTACGCAGGACTAGAATCACCTGCATATTTCCACCTAAGAACATAAATGAATCAGTGGAATTTTATTTAGTTTGCAGTGGAAAATATTAAAAAAATCTATCATTTTAGTCCAAATTCATTTTTGTGCTATTCTGACTCATGACATTTCAGTCCACTGAACAGATTATCCTGTGATTTGGTCAGTAAATTTCACATTTATCCCTGAGGTTCCCACATCAGTGCACGAAGCATAATATAAATAAATTTAAATCACATGATGGCAGCCAAATATCGCTGTCAGCAGGTGTGTTCTCTGAACTGCTGAGTCAGTCGGGTCGTCCATCCCGCTGACCCGCTCACTCTGAATCCCGGAGCAGATGTTAAACGCTGGGAGGTGAGATAAGAGCTGCAGGACAGCAGGTGTTGAGATGAGTTTCGGAGGAGACCTCCTGGATGACGGCAGATACCTGCACACACACTCAGCTCTGTAACGGATAGATTAGGTGTCTGGTGACTGGCAGATTTATGACGGCGCTGCCTGTTGTCTCTTTATAGTTCCTCAGTTGTGGCTCAGTTAGATAGAGCTCCCGTGTGACAGCTCGCCCTGAGTTACAGTACAAACGACTGTACATCTTTCTCCTCGTACTGTTGCTCATCATGGTGGAGATCCTGAGGCCACTTTAACCGAGCCAGGTGGGTCTCAGGTGAGGAACCTGATGAAAGACAACACAGTGGCCCTCCAGGTTAGCAGGCTGGGCTCGGCGCTGAGTGTGTTGGTACAGATGAATCAGGGTTGGAAATAGAACATTTGTCATCATTGTGATGATTGATGATTGAAATCAGAAGCTAGTAAGTAATTCCTGCTGGGTTTAATCTAGATTTGGTGTTAGTATCACGTCATGAGCGGAGCCTTAATTTAGTTCCAGGAACTAATTCCAAAAGAAAGCAGAGAACAGCAGAACCTTTCACAGCGGATATTCAGCACAGTCCTGCAGAGGAAAAAGTCTAAATGAGGAACCTAGAATTTCAGAACTGTGTATGAAACTTTGAAGACTTTTAGTTTTTCTGGGAATAAGTGGTGGGCTGGCTCTGGACGTCAAATGAAGGAACTGAAGAAGCCAAGAAGGCAGAAATGTTTCGACTGGAGGTGAATATTAAACCGAGATGGACAAAAAGTGACGAGATGAGCCGAGATGAACTTAACTTGTACGAATCAACGCAGCGAGCTGACTGCAGCTTTAAGTCCTGCAGACAGTGAAAAAAAGATAGTTTGTGCAAACTGTGTGTTTCTGAGGACAGCGATGTGCAGTTGGAATACTTTTCAGGGAAAAATCATGTTTACTGGTGTATTAAAATACAGGTTAATTAATGAATTGTTTGTTTTTTGCAGTTAAATCTGCCAATATTGTAGATGCAAAGTAAGGGTCTCTGGCACGGTGCACGGAGAAGGGAAAGAAGTCTAGAGAGATGAGAACTCCAGCAACACTTGTAGTATGAAGAACAACTTTATTAGTTGACCGACGCGTTTCTGCTTGTGGCCTTCATCAGGGTCATCATAAAACACATTACAAACAACATTTAAATAAAGTAAGTTCGGTATGAAAAAAGGTAAAAAAAAGTTTTAAAAAAAAAGAAAAAAAAGACAACCAATCATATACATCCAGACACATATCTGCCAATGGGGCATCTACAAAGATGGGTTGGATATATGGTCATGTGACTTCAGGCCAATTATTGTCCAAGAAGGGACATGGGTGACGCCATATTTGGTCCATTAACTAGAAAGGTGCAACTAGTGGTACTTGGGTTTTTGTTAATCCAAAAATGTGCCTATTAGATATGGCATACATTAGAAACACTTTGATTGGGATAATAACAATAATAATAGTAGTAATAGTAAAGATAAAAAGCTTTATAAAGTGCTGTGTATAGAGAGAGCAGAAAGATACATAATACAACAATATAAATTGATAAAAAAAATAATAAAAAATAATACATCACCCTGATGAAGGCCACAAGCCGAAACGCGTCGCTCAACTAATAAAGTTGTTCTTCATACTACAAGCGTTGCTGGAGTTCTCATCTCTCTAAATCTGCTAATATTCACAAGAAAATGACTTTATACTGGGAACACATTAGCTACTTTAGCTAAACTGTGCTAACAGGGCAGGTATCATAATCAAGTCACATTAAACTTAGTGAAATATTGCGACAATAATCCGAGTCTCAGTGAGTCTCAGAGCTAACTGTCAATCAACGCCCACACAGCAAACATCAAAGCTACTATAAGTCTTCAAATCTTATTAACGGAGCAATAATTTCTAAAATGACCACCAGAGCACTTATTAGAGGACCTGAATTAAGAGATTGAGGCCATAATGACTCGTTGAAAACAATGACTGACTCAGTGTTTCTAGAGAGAAGTTGAGGCTTTGTGAATGGGAGCCAGTTGGAGCAGCTAGCGGCCGTCAGACTCAAGACGTTGAAGCTGCTGATTGGTTGTCGTAGATCAGAAGTGCCGTTCACATATTGATTGACCGCTGTGAGCTCCCATCCCTGACTTTAGCCTCCTCTGATTGGTTAGAAGTGTGAAACTTGCTTAAAAACTGGATTTTGGTGCATTTTTTTCTCATGAATTCTTACACCTAGTTAAAAAAAACAAAAAACATCAGACATATGCATCACATGATTGTGTATTATTGTGAGAGAATAATCATAGTTATTAATAAGGGACACTGTGTCATTTTATTCCACATCATGACATAAGTCATACTGAGAGCATCATGACAGAAATTTAATGAGATGTTTTCTGTCTCTCTCTGCAGCTGGATTTGTGTTTTTTGGAGTTTATAAGTTTTAATAACAGCAGACATACAGAGTGTGAATGTCACAAAGAGAAACAACATGAGAGAAAAGCACACTGATAGGAACAGAACTGAGCTTTAAATTGCTTCATTATCTCTGAGATGGGAGATAATGTGAGCACCTGCTGCCTCTCAGCTTTTCCTCCAGTGTTTTCTTTGTTCGACTACTTGAATGTCGATGATTTCCCTCCTGGCTGCAGACAGAGACGCTGTTTCAAAACCTGAACAAGTGGATTAACTCAGCGCCATCTGCTGTGAAGGAACTTTCTCTGTGAGGATGAAGGACAGATTAGATTCGTTAATATACAAACGGCATTGTATCTGCTGCTGTTACTGAACATATGAAGTGGATGAAAGGCATATTACTACAGATTTTAAAGATGAACATGTGGCAGAAAGATTAGAAAGTAGGTTTAAGGCGACAGTCTGTCTCCACATATCTGGTGAAATTTTCCGATGATACTTCTGTCTCAAGGCTCGGAGTCTGACCATGGTTGTGCCCTCCCTGACCTGAACACTTCCTAGACAATGTTGAGATTGTTGACACATATAAGTATAACACTGAGAGTATTGTGAAGCGTGGCCAACAAAGGATCCACCCATTAGTCTTTTATTGAAAGTATCTTAATGTTTTCTTTTATTTGTTGGTTTGGGGGTCTCTGTCAAGGACAAGAACTGCCTCTATAATATTGTGAAGGTCTGTTCTAAGATAACTGGTATCCGGCAAAGAGACTTGCGTTCTCTGTGGGAGAGGCAGGTGGTCAAAAAAGCACGAGGGAATAGTTTCCCAACCCGACCACATCCTGTCCTCCGACTTCATTTTAATGCCCTCAGGCCGTCGTTTTTACAGCGCCACTTGTGAAGACACATCGTCTCTCAAAATCTTTCATTCCTTCTGCCATCAGGCTGTTAAATCTTGCTAGCAGTATGTGGAATGAATAATATTTCCATACTCATGGAGTTTTATAGTCTTAACTAATCATTCTGGGGCTCATTATTGCTGGGACTAGGATTTAACTTATTTATTATGGATCTATTTATTGTTCTTTATTTACATGTCTGTGAGTACCTGTGTACTGACTGTCTCTGGCATAGATCTGTCTGTTATTTGTTTGTTTGTTTTTTGTTTCTTATGCATGGTCTGGGTACACTGCCAAGCTGAATTGTCCTTTCAGGATAAATAAAGTTGTCTTAGTCTGAGTCACATATGACCAAACATCTCAAACTACTGGAACAAGAGGTGTAAAAGTGAGACTGTTATGTTCATTACTCACAGGAATTCTGAGATTCAGTGCTGATTATATTAACATTATATGCAGGTCAACAAGTAATGGAAGCTTTTTTTTACGTCCACTTACAGCTCATATTCGTCTATGACAAAAAAATTCTCATTTGTGAAACAGTTTGTTGATCATACAGACTCTTCTAGCGAGTTAATAAATGCGACAAACACTTGAAGGCAAAATAAAACTTGGACACATTATTAATAGTGAGCTGCAGCCAGCATACAAACGTGCAGGCAGAATGCAATTTAAATACACATTATATTATAAATGTGTATCTGTCCTCCGTCACATGTGAGATTACATTTTTAGACCAGCCACGTCTAGAAGGTCACAGCACAGTTTTTCTGTTCGCTCAGCCTCATTATAAACCCCCGAGGGGGGAGAAAAAAAATCGCCTCTCTGCCGTCACTGCAAATGTCAAAGCTGTTACGAGAAATTTAGGAGCAATTTTTCATGATAATCTGCAAACTGCTCATGAGGTCAAAAAGATTCAGATTGTTTCATTTGATCCCATCGATTTCAATGAAAAATCATCAACCCTGCGGTCTGTTTTAGTCTTTGTACTACAGTGTTTATATCAGTGAAGAAGACCTGTGAGACAGGAAAAACTCAGGAATCATAAGATCATAAATGGAGTGAGTTCATAGAAGTTTGATTACATAAATAGGTGATTAATCAGAAAACATATATAACACATAGAAAAGTTAATGATACAGTGGTGTGAAGAAGTGTTTGCCCCCTTCCTGATTTCTTATTTTTTTGCATGTTTGTCACACTTAAATGTTTCAGATCAAAAACAAATTTCAAACAAATTTAAATATTAGTCAAAGATAACACAAGTAAACACAAAATGCAGTTTTTAAATGGAGGTTTTTATTATTAAAGGAGAAAAATTTTTAAAAAAGTGTTTGCCCCCCCTGTTAAAACTTAACTTAACTGTGGTTTATCACACCTGAGTTAAATTTCTCTAGCCACACCCAGGCCTGATTACTGCCACACCTGTTCTCAATCAAGAAACCACTTAAATAGGACCTGCCTGACAAAGTGGACCAAAAGATCCTCAAAAGCTAAAACATCATGCCCTGATCCCAAAGAAATTCAGGAACAAATGAGAAAGAAAGTAATTGAGATCTATCAGTCTGGAAAAGGTTATAAAGCCATTTCTAAAGCTTTGGGACTCCAGTGAACCACAGTGAGAGCCATTATCCACAAATGGTGAAAACATGGAACAGTGGTGAACCTTCCCAGGAGTGGCCGGCCGACCGAAATTACCCCAAAAGGTTACAAAAGACCCCACAACAACATCCAAAGAACTACTTGCCTCAGTTAAGGTCAGTGTTCATGACTCCACCATAAGAAAGAGACTGGGCAAAAATGGCCTGCATGGCAGAGTTCAAAGACGAAAACCACTGCTGAGCAAAAAGAACATTAAGACTTGTCTCATTTTTGCCAGAAAACATCTTGATGATCCCCAAGACTTTTGGGAAAATACTCTGTGGGCTGACGAGACAAAAGTTGAACTTTTTGGAAGGTGTGTGTCCCATTACATCTGGCGTAACAGTAACACCGCATTTCAGAAAAAGAATATCATACCAACAGTAAAATATGGTGGTGGTAGTGTGATGGTCTGGGGCTGTTCTGCTGCTTCAGGACCTGGAAGACTTGTTATGATAAATGGAGCCATGAATTCTGCTGTCTACCAAAAAATCCTGAAGGAGAATGTCCGGCCATCTGTTCGTGACCTCAAGCTGAAGCGAACTTGGATTCTGCAGCAGGACAATGATCCAAAACACACCAGCAAGTCTACCTCTGAATGGCTGAAGGAAAAACAAAATGAAGACTTTGGAGCAGCCTAGTCAAAGTCCTGACCTGAATCCTATTGAGATGCTGTGGCATGACCTTAAAAAGGCGGTTCAATCTCGAAAACCCTCCAATGTGGCTGAATTACAACAATTCTGCAAAGATGAGTGGGCCTGAATTCCTCCCCAGTGTTGTAAAAGACTAATTGCAAGTTATCGCAAACGCTTGATTGCAGTTGTTGCTGCTAAGGGAGGCCCAACCAGTTATTAGGTTTAAGGGGCAATCACTTTTTCACACCACTGTATATAAATGCTGACCATGACTGTATAAATTTTTTTTTTTCTATTACACAAGTTAAAAAAAGGTTGTTTTAGCTGATTTAGTGTCTACGTGCGAACCATCGTCACTGGTTACATAATTACGTCTTTGAGTTATGAACCTATGACCTTCAGAGGAAGATGTAAAACTTTGCTTTTTTTTTTTTTTTTTTTTTTTTTTTTTTTGCAAAAAAGTTAGATTAAACAGGAAAAATACAAATTCGTTTTGTGCTTTGTTTGTTCTTCATTGGTTTGTTTGTTTTTTTTTTTTGTACATTGATTTTTAGCAACTTTGGTCTGACTGAAATATCTCAACAACTATTAGACGGATTGTTATGAAAATTTGGTTCCAACATTCATTATTTAGGGTGATTATCTGACTTTGACTCTAGCGCCACCATGAGGTTGACATCTTTGGCTTTGACTCACACATTCATGTTCCCCTCAGGATGAATTCTTGCTCTATAATCTGGTCAAAGTTTCATTTTGTCCAATACTTTGATTTATGACCAAATACCTGTAAAACTAATGACATTCCCATCAGCCTCAGCTGATTCTTGCCCAACTCTCTTGCCTACAAAATATGTTTAATACTCAATACTACTTTAAATTCCAGAATATATGAATATATTAGTCTAGTAATTTACAAAAAAGTACTTTACATTTCAAAAGTTTTCCTACTGGACACATGAAAAAACCACTCTCAGTGTTTGTGCACTGGAGGCTTCAAGTTTCCACATCACACTTGTGTAAGTTGCATACTGGACCACGATTGGCTTCAAACTAGTTGTGATGTCACAAATTGTGTGCATAGTCCCGCTCCTTAAAGTGATATTTTCAGTGAGCTCAGAGAAACTTTCCTCGTTCAGCAGATGAATGTGAAAACAAACTCTGCACAGAGAAGCTCAAACATTCAACTGAAGTAATAAAAAGAAAAACATGTTTCTGAGTGGAGGGGGACTTTAAGTTTTTCTGAATTTTGCAGGAAAAAAGTCGACTAAGATTTGTGAATCGTCCCATTGCTTGAAAAAACTGTCAATTTTATTTTTTGGGTCCTATCGTGCAGCCTTAGCTTAACAACATACTGCCAGTGAATACAAGCCAGGTAGCAATTATGTGTCCTCTCAAAACATAAAAGCAAATAGTAATATTATTTATCTAGACCTGACCCAATAACTGAATCATTTTCACAGCAGACATGTCATTAAGTTGTGACAGTGAACCAGCAAACATAAAACCAGGACCTTAAGTGAAAGTCATTATTTACACCTGTGCTGTTGCTGTTACAGTGTGACCCGTCTGCTGTGTGAGTGAACTATTGCTTTTCTTTCTCTGCAGGGTCTGAAGCCCATGGACTTCAACGGTTTAGCCGACCCATATGTCAAACTGCACCTGCTGCCTGGAGCCTGTAAGGTGAGATATGACCAGTTCACACTGAAACACACTTTCACCCGCAAGGATTTAATTAAACCAGAGGACGCTTTATTGATTAATCTGCAAGTTATTTTCTTGATTAATCAATGAAATGTCAGAAAATAGTGAAAAATGCCTGTCCTAGAGTTTCATGGACACATCTTCAAATGTCTTGTTTTGTCAGATCAACAGTCCAAAACCCAAAGATACTTAGTTTACTATCATGTGTGACACAGAAAAGCTTCCATTTCAACATTTGAGAAACTAAAGCCAGCAACTTTTGGGCATTTTTTCTTTGAACAAGACTAGGTCAAAACCTTGTATAAGGCGGGACTGTTTATGGTCAATGTGTGAAATTGTGGCCAGTGTGTTACAGGGATAGTCTGTGGTTGTGTCTATAATGTGAATTCCTGGATATTAAATGTTCATCTGCAATTTTCTGTAGTGGTCGCAGTAATATTTGTTGTTAAAGTGAACTGAATTGGCATCACATGACATGGTTAAGCTATGTTTGAGTCAAAAAGGTTATAAATGCAGCTGCAAGACTAATACTTTCCACTCATATCTTGGTATGTTTGATTTGAAAGAGAATTGATTATAACTATTCTAATTATCTGTTAACTCCTCCTGCTCTTTGATCTGTTTCTATCTGTGGATGTCTGTAAACATATGGTCTCATCCATATGTTTACATAGGATTAGCATGCTAGGCTAACAGTCTGTCAGCTGTGACTTTATATCCGCATGGTGACGTCTTTCAGAGCACACAAACACCATAAACGCACCTGTCACCTGCCCAGCACGGTGCTGAAAACCGGAAACACTGCGGCTACACCTTATCTTCATACAGTCTGTGGGCTACACACAGTTCGGCATGGCTAACTTGCTGCTAGTAGCCGTGCAGGCTGGATCCGTCACGTCTCTTTGTATCTGTGGGTTGGTACTGCTTTGGTCACTTGGTCGGTAAATGTGGACTGCGCTCACTCTCAGTCCCGCTGAGAGTGATCTGAGCTCGGGGCTCCGCTGTAAATGACCCCTGAGGAGGTAATAGAAACGCACCAATTCATTGTGAAAGAGCAATGGCCAATGGGGAAACTCCAACACTGGTCCAGCCAACCAATGGCGTAACTTCTTCCCTCAGTAAGTGACGGTCAGACTTTTTACTAAATTACTAAAAGGATTATTTGATTAATCAAAATAGTTACTGATTAATTTTTCTGTTGTTGCAGCAAAATGTATTTATTTAGCACTACAAACACCTAAACCCTAGGTTTATAATCACAATATGATAACAATATAGACACAGAAATGTGCAGAATATGTCCCCTTTAAGCCACATGCTTCATGTACATCATCATTTATTCAATAAGTCTGTTTCCATTAAACATGTTGCGCAAATGCACAAATAAACATAACAGGTGGATGGAAATGCACCCAATAGCAACAAAATATCATGACATGATGCCATGCCATTATGCAGCAATGCACAACTAAACAACTACTGATTATAACCATATTTAGAGAGGTGCAGTCAGGCAGACCAACAATTAGCAATAAGACATTGATAAAATATAACAATCATTTATTAACTAAGCACAAATTAAAGGGGACCTCTTATGTGTTTTCTGGTTTTCTGTTATTTGTATCGTGTTCTGATGTCAGATGTTAAACATGCGTTAAACATGCAACACAGCTGCAAAAGGTGAACGTATGTAAAAATGCTGCCTGCAAGTCAAAAGTCAGGGCTTCAACCTTCCTGACAAGCTGATGTCAGCTCGTCACACATGCTCTTAAACGGTCTTCCATTCAGTAGCCTTGGTTGCTAAGGTTGTTGCTAAGGTTTTTCCATGTGTTGTGTGCATCGTCCACTTGCATATTACGGATTATATTGCGGCTCAAATATGTGCAGATATATTTGAGAAGTTGACATTTTGAGTAAAGAAGGAGGAAAAAGTAGTGAAATATTACAACTATAGCTTGTTTTATGATTTGTTTACGTCGCCTTCTGAGTGACCAGAGGTTGGCTGTGACACAGTTTCCTGAAGCTGACCAATCAGAACAGACTGGGCTCATCAGGAGGCGGGGCCTTAAAGAGACAGGAGCTAAAACGGCCTGTTTCAGACAGAGGCTGAACTGAGGGGCTGCATAAAGGACCAGTAGAAGATAAATAAGGAAACTGGAAATCACTCAAAGATATTCCAGTATATAAACCTGGAAATATGCAGATTAGGTCCCCTTTAAGTCAGAAATTCAACCTACAAGTTAAATTAAATTTAATCATAAATTGAATTTGGATGTGGTTGAATTGTTTTCTTCAAAACATAAAGAGGGAGAGAGAGAAACGGCAGTGTGGAGCTGCAGAGTGTGAAATGTCAAACTAAAATCAATATTTATCTTTCTGTCTTTCTGTCTCTTTGTCCTTCAGGCCAATAAGCTGAAAACGAAGACAATTCGTAACTCTCTGAATCCAGTGTGGAATGAAACGCTCACTTACATCGGGATCACAGAGGAAGACATGCACAGGAGGACGCTCAGGTGTGTGTGTGTCTGTGTGTGTGTGTCTGTGTGTGTGTGGCTGGTTTCATCAGATCTCATTTCAGACTGATTACACTTACAGCCATTAATCAAGCGCAGGGACATCTTGACATTCAGATACGAAGCTCAGTTGTCATCTTTTATTAATTTAACTGTCAGCGCAGAAAATCACCGAGCTCTCACAGAGAACGGAGGAGCAAGATTCATGAAGTGAAATGATGTTTTCACTGTTTTCCTCTTTTGTTCTGCGTCATAAACATCCCCAACAAACAGCCATCAGGTTGGATTGAGGTGCAGCGTAATCAGAGGTGTCATGTGTAGACGTGTGCTCTGATTTCAGTGAAACCTGCTTTGGTTTTCTACAGACTGAAGGTTTTAAAAGGAGCTCAGTGCATGTCGATGTATTTTCCGCCCTTTTAATGATGAATCAATGTTTTCTACCATTGAAAGCACACAGTGTAGGGGGTTACTAGAGGGCTGCATCCATAATCAAAAGAAGTGTGAAATAACAGAGCGGAAAGGCTTTAATTATCGAGCGCAGGAGCGAATGTTTAATCTCAGTTAAATGTGGAGCAAAGCCACCGTGTAATTGTGAACGAACCTCTAAGGGAAATGTAAAAAAAAAGAAAGTATGCGTGTCATTTTTCTGAAAACACATGACGGATATTAATCAGTGACAAATCCTTCTCAAGTCACTCCCTCATGAATCCAGACTCTGGACTCTCAGAGTTACTCTTTAAAGGGATCTTTCACCCAAAAATATTTGATTGTTTGGTTAACCATTTAAGAAAAATAAACCCCTTTCTCCCTTAAATGTTTTTGGTAACACTTTTTGTTGTTTACAGTGTAGATTTGTTGCATGACTAAAAGTTACAGAGAAACAGACCTGAACATGGTCGGCGTTGGAGGATGTGTGGTAACATGTCTGCTGGTCATTTACATAGTTTTTAGTTTGTTCTAAAATGTCTTCTTATTGGTTGATTTCAATCAGAAGAGACAAGTGAATGAAGCAAAAAGAATTGTTTATAACACAGATGATATTGATGATTAAGTCTTGTCAAAAGTCTTTTGGTGTTTAGACTCTACAGGGAGATTTTGAATTGAGGGACATCAGTCCTGAGCAGCCGCAAGATAAATCCCCCCCCATTGAGTCCAGACGCTGCTGGTGGTGGCTGATGACCTCTGCTGAGACGGATGAAGTGATGCACTGATGAATCTGTGAAGACTGGATGACGACGGGGAGGTGGTGGGGCGCGCATAACGCAGCATGAAAGCACTAAAGGCAGAGAGGGAGAAAACATATTTAAAAAGACAGCTGCGAGACGATAGGCTGACAATGAAGGTGTGTCACTGTGCTATTGGTTAGAAGTGACCAGCTAACGTCTCAAGAGCCCAGGCGATGACAGCAAGGAAATGATGAGTAAACATGCGTTTGGGACGGGATGACAGATGGTTTGAGAAATAAAACTACAGACTTGAGCAAAAGATAAAGAAACTTTAACTAAAGCTCCAATAATGAGCTCAGAGATTTTGAGTTTAGTGTTATTTACTTGGGGAATGTGCCAACAAAAGCATGACAGGTATTTATTACAAACATAACTAGCAGTGAGTAAAAAAGTTATAACCAGGAAATAGCTGAACGAAGAGTCGCCAACAATCTCCGAATGTACAGGAATAGTTCAGGAAATCTATGTTATGGAACAAATGACTGTCTCTCTGAGACATGCCTCTGAAAAATGTAAAAAAAAAAAAGTCAAAAAACTGAAGATACAATCCCAAAACCACAGTCAAACATCATGTTTTGACTGAAGTTATGAGACGCTGTATGTCCAGTGTAGCCACCAGAAAGAACCATTACGTTATGTACCCAGTGTAGCTAAGAGAGTTGAAACCATGATCAGCATTCATGTGATTGGCAACCTCGAAGAACCAAAAAATCCAGAACAGGGCCCTGCACTATAAAATAAATAGATAAACAGAAAAGAAAAAGTTACAGATGAGAGGAAAAAACATCTTTAATTATGTCAAAAAATACAATAAAAACAGCCGATGTCTCACTAAAAACACCCGGTTTTCTCACCAGAAAAACGGCTGCAAATGTCCTGACGTCTCGCTAAAAACATCCGCTTTTGTCAGTTGAAACGAGAAGCGGACATTGGTTCGAGGTGGTTTTGAACCGTCTTCTCTGCTGATTTCCAACTTAAAATCCAGAAACTTACTAACCATCCACCAGCCTGGCCTCCTCCTAATGGGAAAGATCAACTCATATAGATCGTATGTAAACTACGAGATGATACGTTCTGTAGAAATGTTAATATGCTACGAACACGTGTTGAAACGTAGATATTCAACGTTTCTGTGGTTTGCAGAAATGTAAACTGCCAATTTGTGGGTCTTGAGTTTGTCGGGAACGATATCATGTTGAACATTTGCTGAAGGTTTGAGCAACATGACTAAACATTTAGCACCTTCCTATGATCAGTTATGTTTCCTCCATGAACAGATTAGTGGAAGCTAACTAATTAGTAGTATATAGATGTATTTTGGAGGCAACAGCGCTGCCCTGTGTTGAGCTTCATCACTTCTTCACACTTTCGTGCCAACATCCAGGTTCCAGAGTCCTCTGAGATTTGACTCTTTCACTCTTCTTCAGCTTTAAAACAAGGGTGAGAAAAACATTCAATGTGAGGATATTTATGGACATTTTCTCTTGGTTGTTGTTGTTTTCTTCAAATGGCTGTTTGAGGGTTCAAACGTGGTTTCAGGGTTACGTTACAGCTGGATTTAGGGTTGCGGGGGCAGTCTGGATGAATACATAACGTCAGGATAGAACGTTCTGGATTGCAGCTCTGCAGGCTGCTGCTCTTTGAACAGCTGCAAATCTCTTTCTGATTCAGTTCATAAATAATAAAAATACACTCTGGATGGAGGTCACTGACTCAGTGGATGCCTATACACACACACACACACACACACACTCCCTCTTCACTGTACTTTATACTTTATAAATATCTTTTCTGTAAAATTCATTTAGTCAAAATATATTCAAGATATTTTTGGTGACTCTGTCGCCTCTGTTATTTCTGTGTATTTCACTCTCATCTCTCAACCTTTAGCTTTACCTCCACATTTAATATGCTGTTTGTATTTGCTTTAATCCGGAGCTCCTGACTGTTTTGTCACTGGTTTAATACGTCTGTTTCTGCTGAAGCACATCACTGTTATTGGCTCTACAAACAGAACGGAGCTGCTTCCCCTTCGGTCTGATTTGGTTTATTGAAAAAGAGAAAAAAAAAAAGGATTTTTGTGTTTGAATTTGGCGGTGTGGTGTGAAGGATGTGTGTTCACCCGTCTCTGTTGTTTAATTTTTTTCTTGCTGATCAAGCCGACAAACTCAAGTCGACATCAGGGGACGAGTGAAGCAAAGTCTGCCTCAAACTCACCGGATAGAAGCTGGAATGGACCAGACACACATAACCGTAACCCTTTTACACATGTGACAGTCCTCACTGACATAATCTATTCACATCCTCCTGCTACATGACGCACATTTCCTAATTTAGACATCACTCCCAGAGTTGGGGGTGTTCCCCAGAGATAAAGCTGAACTACTGACACACGCTTCATGAACACTTATTGTAACACTTTAATTTTCTAAAATTAAACGTATAATATATAATTATTCCACATTAAAATGTGTAAAAACAACTAGACCTATGTTATATATGTTGTTGAGTTGTGTACTTACATTATCCCAAATGTTTCCAACAATGTTCAAACTCAGAGAAATCTGTAATTTAATCAAAGTAACGGACCGTTTCATTTGGTCGCCTGTCGATGGCGTCATACCTCCTCTACCAAAGAGTAAACATGCACCAGATGCATACGGCGGCGCTGTGTTTGTCCGCTACAATGGCGTCTACCAAAGAGTAACTTACACACATACAAGATAATACATCGGCGTTGTGGTTGTTCCACACAAACTGTTATACTATATCTTTTAGCCGGAAGAAGGATTTTAGTCATTGGACGTCTGGATCTTAAGTTATCAGAGAAATAAACTGGACAAACGTTAGCAGCAGCTCGGCTAACAGCCCCTCCAGGAAGTCCGGTGGTCACCGAACATCGTCGGAGAAATATTGATTTTTTTTAAAAAAATTTTTTTACGTGAAACAGCTTTAATTAGTATTTTAACAATTTTAATCTGCGTGTACGTTTGTTTCTGGAGAGGAGGAGACCTCTGCGGATAATTCGGCTCCCGAGAAAGACCTGTTATTGTTTTGATTTAGAGACCCATAGCGGCTGAAATTACATATTGTGCATTTAAAAGCGTAATAAAAACAAAAACAGGATTTTTAAACCTCTTTCCACTTTTATTCAAATACAAATACAAATACTGGGCCCTCTGCACATCCCTACTATATACTGAGGCACTGAACAGAGTTTATTTGTAACATCAGAATATGACCACGGTTGTAACATTCACTTTCAAAAGTATCCTCACTTTGCAAAATTTCTACCCTTCTGAAAATGTCACCACTTTCCAAAACTGACCTCACTTTCCAAATATAACTTGTTGTCCAAAAAAATGATCTCACTTTACAAAGATTTCCTCACTTACCACAAACGTTCACTCTCTCCGCCACCTTCTAAAAACACTTTTCAGAATGTTCTCACCTTCCAAAAATCTTCCCACTTCCCCCACAAAAAATGTCCTCAAGCTGTCTAAGACCCAAAACGGTCGTCTCAAAGATAGAAATACAAGAATAAGAACAGTTTCCTAACAGCTTGTTTTCTTAAACTCCAACTGCCCAGTTAAACACAAGCATCTTCCTCTGCTTCTCTCACCAGACCTCACTAAAAAAACTAAAGAAAAACCCCTCCGTACATATGATTACAAGATGAACAGACATTTAGTTTTATAACTGGCAGCTTCTACAGTTTGATCACTTTGACCTTTTTTCTATGCTGCGGTGAGAGCTGCAGCAGGAGGAAGAGGAGGATTTCCTTCATCTCCTGTTACTGCTGATGTTTTCAAGCCATGAGGAAAAAACCTGAGGTGGAGACCGCAGAAGTCCAGAAGAAGAGCAATCAGAGCGTTGTCCTCATTATCTCCTGCTGCTGTTTGTGTTGAAGTCAGATATCCACATTCAAAGAAATGCAAATGTGGCTTCTCAGTGGGAACTGACTGGGAATAAATTGAATTTTTAGAACAAAATATCACTCTGATTTTTGTTTTTTACTGTTCAAAACAGATTCAGAAAGAAAAAAAAAAAAGCACACGTCCGATGAGCCACAATAATCTTTTCAGGAATCACGTGTCCAATTAATTTTACTTTATCATGTCTGAAAAACCACACACACACGTCTCAGTGAAATATTCTTTACTCATCAATTCTCAGTTACAAAAGAGATATATATTGAATCCCTATCCTGCAGCTCTTCCTCCCTGAACTCTCACCTGTTACCTGTTCACTGTTTCCTCTCCTCAGGCTGAGTGTGTGTGACGAGGACAAGTTGACTCATAATGAGTTAATCGGCGAGTCCAAAGTGCCTCTGAAGCGTGTGAAACCCGACCAGACGAAACATTTCCACACCTGCCTGGAGCATCGGCTGCCGGTAACACACTCACACACACACTCACACACACACACACTACTGTTTATCTATGGATATAGCATTACCTGTTTAGTTAAACTGAACAAATATTTACCTAAAAATGGTAAAAAAAAAAAAAAAAAAAAAAAGGTAATGATTATGTAACTGACAAAAGCGCCACACTGTGAAAAGTACTACACTCACCAGCCACTTCATTAGGAACACCTGTGCAATCTAATACAATCTAATACAACAGACACAAATTCTACATTTGTTTTTTTAGTTTTTTTGTTGACATTGTCAGAAAGGTGATAATTCTACTTTATGTTTATTATTGAGGTGGTATTGTGTGGTGCTGGTGTACTGAGGTGCATTATATTGAAAAGTGTTCCTAATATTTTGCCCTCCTCATGTATGTTAATCAAATGGACAGAATATTAGGAACACCATTATACACTCATTATTAATGTTGTTAGTTAATCTCATTAATAATGTTACAAAACTCATAGTTACACATCATTGGTAATGTTATTAGTAATCCTTGTTATTAATGTTACTAGTTACACCATATAATTGATATTAATTATGGTTATTATTAGTTGCTAAAACAACTTAAAGGTATAATATGTAATTATTCCACATTAAAATGTCTAAAAACAACTAGACCTATGTTATATATGTTGTTGAGTTGTGTACTTACATTATCCCAAATGTTTCCAACAAGTTTCAAACCCAGAGAAATCTGTAATTTAATCAAAGTAACGGACCGTTTCATTTGGTCGCCTGTCGATGACGTCATACCTCCTCTACCAAAGAGTAAACACGCACCAGATGCATACGGCGGCGCTGTGTTTGTCCGCTACAATGGCGTCTACCAAAGAGTAACTTACACACATACAAGATAATACATCGATGTTGTGGTTGTTCCACACAAACTGTTATAAATGGACTTTTATTCAGTTTTAAGCCACATTTTCATGATAAATTTAGGTGGTTTTTAACTTTATCTTTTAGCCGGAAGGATTTTAGTCATTGGACGTCTGGATCTTAAATTATCAGAGAAATAAACTGGACAAACGTTAGCAGCAGCTCGGCTAACAGCCCCTCCAGGAAGTCCGGTGGTCACTTAACATCGTCAGGTTTATTCAGTGTTTTTACCTGTAATCTCCGGGTCTGTTTGTTCTGGAGAGGAGGAGACCTTTGCGGGTAATTCGCTGAATTCCCGGTAAAAACATCCTGAATGATGAACACTGGAGTAATCTTATCCCGGTGAAGCTGGTTATTTAACAATGAAGACAACAACTCCCATGATCCCTTGCTACTTCACACCATCATCACACTCTGTCTTTTGTTATTGTTTTGAATGAGACCCCTAGTGGCTGAAATTACATATTGTGCGTTTAAGATTTAAAACAAAAGAATTTTACATCTGAAAACAACAACATCAGTGAAACCCTGAATTCTGTTTATGCAGCTCAGTCGGGTTTCAAACACACCTTCACGCCTCAGAGTGGAAATAACAGTTTCTGCAGCAGTTTGGTGCTTTGAACAAAAAGCTCAGCGCACAAAAAAAAAACAGGAGAGAATCTTCCTCACTGTCTCCGTCTGTTTTCTTCTGTCTCTCTCATCCAGCTGCCGTCTCCTACAGCCATGGGTGAAGCTCTACGAGGAATCTCCTGCTACTTGAGAGAGGTTAGAGAACGTCTACATATCTGTCCGTTATGTCACCTTCACAGTCAACACTGATCAGCTTGATGCGGTCATGGGGTCTAAAATCAATAGGTTTCTACCTCATGAGAGTTGACAGTTCAGCTGTGGTCACATGACCCTCCAGCTCCTTGGTGGTAATATTAAAGCCTCTATATGGATTTATGAGTACGAGAACTTGGGTTGAGGTTTGAAAACCACTGTATCGACTACCAAGAGAGAATATGTCTGTTTATTGAAATGCTACTTCCTGACTTTCTCCGACTGGCTGAATTTATAAAATATTTTTGAGTCTCTGCACTGCAGAACTAAATATGAATGAAGGATGAAAATATTATATAGACACAATGAGCTGATGACATTTGAGGCCCTGGAAATAAGTGTCCGTTTACTTGTGTAAATGAATCTATTTATCTGCTTAATACAATTTATATTGGTGTTGTTATACTGTTTGTAGGAATCTGTTCTTCTCAGTGGATTTTAAATATACATTTTGTAACAGGAAAGCTCAAGTGTACCACATGACATGAAGGAATTATGTGTGGGTTCAGTTTATCCCGTCAGTCAGTATAAACAGACTTTCAACTAACAGCTAAATGGAATACAGCCAACATGAATTATAACTAGTTACTATTGTAGATTAGGGGTGTGCCTGAATACAAATACATTATTTGGCAAAGCACAAATAGTGGGTTTTATACGAATATTTGTTTCATACAAATATTTTAAAAATGATTTGTTGGGGGTGTTCCCCAGAGATAAAGCTGAGCTACTGACACAAGCAAAGTGTTCTTAAAGACTCTCTATAACCTGTTGTTCCTCTTCTCCTCTCCACAAAGTTAGGTTGTAAAAAATAGGCAATAAATGAAAAGTGCAAAGCAATAATCAACTTTGAGATTCCTCCCTACATGTTACAGGCTGTGCTGTCTGTGTGTTATGGGTGTATCAATAGGTAGAGGTCTGTCTGTAATGAGGTGATGAATAAAGTCTTAGCTCAGTAGTCAGCGCAGTCGTCTATGATCTGGAGACTCCAGTTCAAGACCCGGTGTGGGGACCTCCTTCGTAAGGTAGTTTATTCATGAACATTCTAAAACTTTAATTTTAAAAAATTAAAAGTGTCATAAAAACAAAAACATTTTTAAACCTCTTTCCACTTTTATTCAAGTACAAATACAAATACTTTTGCTGCCTCAACAAATACAGATACAAATACAAATACTGGACTCTCTGCACATCCCTACTGCAGACTATCAGTGTTTTACCTCGTTATTGCTGTTATTAGTCACACCTCGTTATTAATGTTAGAGACATCTGATTATTTAAATTCAAAAATTATTTTAGTCTTGGTTCATAGTTACACAAACAATTTACTCCCAACAAAACATTACAGAGGAAAACAATATAACATAGCATTAAGGATATTTTACTAGTTACATCTTATAATATATAATAATTAATGTTTCCAGCTACACCTTCATATTAATGTTATTTTCCTCAGTTGTTACCTGTTACTACCAACATCCTGTTAATGATGTTATTGACATGATTAGTTACATCTCTTCATGAATATTACTCGTCATACCTCATTATTAATGTTACTAGTTACACTTTATTACAATATTAATGCTATTAGAAACACCTTATTTCTAATGTTATTAGCTACAACTCACTAATAGTAGTTAAACAATTATTGTTCTTAGTTGCACCTCGTTGTTAATGATACTAATTGTTTGTGCTTGAAGTCAAAATGTTCACTGTGACATTTTGAACAGTATGTGAAACCTCTGCTGACAGAACTGAAATCGACTTGTTACACCTCTAATGAGAGCTGTTGTCAAGGGAAAAAAATCTCCCTGATGAGTTCATAAATGAAGAGAAGCTGATTGAGACTCTGAGACGGAGTCAGAAAGGATTATGCCTGATTGGTGCGACCGAGAGGTTGCAGGAAGTGATATTTTAATTGGCTTCTGTTTGTTGTTTTTCTACATATATTTATTTTTTCATCCATTGCTACTGCTCACTCAGTAAACTGGTTGAATTATCTGAATCTCACTCTGACCACTTTGTCTACATTAATTAGAATCAAAAGAGGAAGAGGAAGTATAATCTGCATGTTGAAGAGCAGAGAACAGGAGGATGAAACCTCTTCAGTTTTAAGTGACATTTGATGAGAAGTCGACTTCAAATATCTCTGGACCACATCCTGAGATGTTGAAACCCGTAAGAGTGAGTTAAGTGGCTCTTGTGATTTACTTGTAGCAGCATCGTATCCTTAGAGGAGGTCAGGGGTGGAGCAACGATTTTTAAAATGTGGGGGCTCTGGCGGTGGGACATGACCACTGCAACCCCCCCTGCATTCGGCTCCTGTTCCAGTCGCCACAACATGCCAAATCAAAATGAATGCCAAGCATTTCTACACTTTCATCACCACCATATGCAAATAATATTGAGTTCAAAATGTACATTGTAGCACCACGTCCTTCATCTCAAGATAGGCCGCTATATTCACCAGCATTCACATGACTTTAGACTTTTAAGTGTTGGATCACTTATATGAACAAACCTCACAGAAAAACGTCAGAGAGGTTTAGGAGAAGAATATGAAAGAAATGTACGGATGGATTTGAGAAATTGACATTTGGAGTAAAGAAGGAGAAAAAGAAGTGAAATCCTGCTACTATAGTTTGTTTACGTAGCCTCTGGAGCCGGAGGAAGCTTCCTGAAGCTGACCAATCAGAACAGAGTGGGCTCATCAGGAGGCGGGGCCTTAAAGAGACAGGAGCTAAAACAGCCTGTTTCAGACAGAGGCTGAACTGAGGGGCTGCATGAAGGACCAGTAGAAGATAAATAAGGAGTTTTTAACTGGAAATCATGCAAAGATATTCCAGTAGAGCCCCAGAATATAAATATAGAGCTGGAAATGTGCAGAATATGTGTTCTTTAAAATAGAAACAAGTGGAAAACATTCAACTCATGCTAAATAAAATAGATTATATTCATTATACCCTTTAACACCCAAAAAACACATTGTCATTTATGTCTGTCTGGATCTGCTTTCAACATATTTTGGCTTATTTTCTGTCAAACAATCTGAAAAATCAGAAGCAGGATTCAACAAGAACTCTGGTCAAGTTCATTTACTTCTAGATCACATTTCAAAACAACAAATATTCAACTAGAACGCTTCACAAAGACTGTGAAATACAATCAAATAAAAACACAGACACCATTATGAAGATAATTAAACAAATTAATGAAAGTGCAGAATTAAAAAAACACAACAGCATTACATTGGGAACAAATAAACCATAAAAAACTCTAATTGAGGGGCAAAATGTCAATAAGAACCAACATTAAAAAAAAAACTAAGTTAAAGCTGAACTTGCGTTTCGTTTCTTGTCTCTGGCAACAGTAACAGTCGACCAAAAACTCCCAGACAAGAAAAAAGAGTCACCATCACTGCTGTGGCTGCGGAGCTTTTTTCAGATAAAAGAAACTGACTCCATCAAATGTTACAGCGGGGTCGAAGTGCATGAATTTGGACAAGAGCGGGAGGAGAGAAACCTCCGGATAAATGAGAGATAACTCATCAGAAGAGCAGTGAGTGACAGCCAGAACAGAAAGAGAGTCTGTGAATGGAGATGGAACGACAGATGATGGCTCACCCCGGAGGAGTCGAGAAAGTCTGGAGGGAACAGAAAATGACACAAGCTGAATAGTTTGGAGATAAGTAAACAATTTGAACAGAAACTTGTCTCTCCTGCTGGGAACACGGTTCAGTCCTTGGATATAAACTCATGTCACGCACAGCAGCTGCAGCTGCTTCAAACTTTTAGGTCTCTATTTTAAAGGCTTGTGGAGATCTTAAAGATACTGTGAGTCAGGCTGAAGAACAGAGACATTGAGAAGCCTTAAAAAACATTTGATTTTGGATTTGAATGTTTCAAGTCAAGTCAGTTTTATTTATATAGCTCCAAATCACAACAGAAGTTATCTCAGGGCACTTTTAGAGCAGGTCGGCGACAGCAGCAAGGAAAAACTCCCCTTTAATGGGGAGAAACCTGAAGCTTGATAACACTTCAGTAAATTGGTGCAATAAGAAGACATTACGTCTGAGGTTTAAGGTCAAAGGGGGGAAAAGTAGGGAAAGAATCTAAGATAACAGAAATAAACTTTTGGGCAAAAAGTCACAAGAAAAACTGTATTTGCTCAAGTAAAAGTCACAAATATTTCTGTAAATGTGCTGTAATATTTCGAGAACAAAGTCAAAATATATAGAGAAAATGTGTCTATATTTAATACTCGAATGCAGTAAACAGGTGAGAGCTTACAGGTCAGAATAAGATCATAAACTTCATTCATCCATCAGGTAAATTGTATCGCAGTAAAAGATGCAAAACTAGAATATCAGAATATCTATTATAAACAAAATTAATCAATGAAAAACAAAAATAAAAGGTATTAAATACTATTTACATCATAAAAATAGCATTTACAGGTATATTAAGACACAAAGGGCCCTATTTTAACCATCTAAAACGCACAGTCTAAAGCACATGGCGCAAGTACATTTAGGATGCGTCCAAATCCACTTTTGCTATTTTAATGGCGGAAAAATGGTCACTGCGCCAGGCACATGGTTCAAAGGGGTTGTTCTTCATCTCCTAATTAATCATGGGTGTGTTTTGGGCGTAGTCATCTCCCATCCCCTTTAAGAGCCAGGTGTGCTTGCACCTTGGCCTACAAACAATCCAAAATAAAGCACTCAAATTAGCACACAGACTCCCATCCTACATCAGCAATCACTATATACACACCATAACAGGAATTCAAAGCTTAAGACAGAGACACCAAACAACAGCACTGAAATACCTGAGGACAGCGACAAACAATCCTTCACTCCAAAGAACCATAAAGGAAGCAAAATTAACAGTTAACACCCCCCTCTCACTCATTCTACAGCTAACCAAAGACCCTCCAGCCACCAACCCCCCATGACTGACTGACCAAACCTGGATACACAGAATATTATCCCACCTCTGCTGCTTAACATCACCCACATGCACACACATATATAAATGTAAGTAAAACACACCAAACACAAGGTTTTTTTTGTTTGTTTTTTTTTCTTTGTTTTGTTTTGTTTTGCTTTGTTTGTGCCTTGGCCCACATGTGTCCTGAAACCTCATGAGTCCCCCCACATCCTTCTGCCTCTCCTCCGCCGACCAAGACCAAAAGGATACAAGATCCACCTACTATGGATAGAAAAGGGCAGAAGCCCTGAGCTATCCCTCCAGGCCCATGATCTTCCACGTTCTACGTTCTACCTTGGCGCATTGCTATTATAATGGCACATTTGCCAGAAGGAAGCTTCTCTACAGAGGAAACTGATCTGCTCGTGCGTAAAGCGAAAGCGCACGATCCATAACGAGCACACTGCTGCTCCTGCTGCTCCTGGACCCTCCCGTGGCCCCAGACCACCAGTTTAAGATCCTGTTCATTAATTTGTTGCAAATTTATTTTCATTTGTTTTTTTTTGACAAGGTTTATTTTTATAATTAAAGCTCTGGTTTCTTTAAAATTAAGTTCACATTAAATCTCAATTTAACACGTGTACCTACAAGCAGGATTTGTGACATCACAATATTCTGGAGCCAATCGTGGTCCAGTATTCATCTTACACAAGTGTGATGTGGAAACTTGAAGCCTCCAGCGCACAAACACTGAGAATGAACTTTATAGTGAAGCAGGAGACATCTGGTGATTCAGACATTATTATCATAATTATCTTTATTAATCAAAGCAAGAAAACTTTAGAAATTAAATATAGTTGCATATTCTGGATGTTTCAATGAGGTAGAAGGAGGAAATGTTGCTTTAATTACTTTATTATGAGGTAATTGAATTTAGAAATGTTTTTTCTAAGTTCAGTTATCTAAAGTAATGCTAAAGTTCAGGTGAAATTTTCAACCACCAGCACTTTTAGTTTAGTTACAGTTTGTATGAAAATCTATCAATATTGGAAAACAGGATGAATCCAAGCGGAACTGAGTCGCTGTTCTCTGTAAAGGACAAACCTACCAAGTTTAAACAGCCACCTTTCATGCCTACAGGGAGAGCATTTGTTGCTAAAATTATAGATTTTCATTCAAAAAAGTTCCAAAATGATATTTCTGAACCTACAGCTCTTCTATCTACACCACAAGTTACACATGTTGATGTAATCCCTGAATATTTCTTTGAGAAAGAGTGAAAATACAGCCGGTGAAATCACCCTGCTAGACTTCAAGGTGTGAAGCCACATCACAGCTCAGTCCAGCACCCTTTACGACCTGCCTGGAGGATTTAAAGTCCTTCAAGTGTCTCACAGTTTTCGCTGCAACATTCCTGGAGGTCACACTGAGGCTGTGATGACGGTTTAGGAGGGATTAGGTGGAAACAGGAGAAGAAAGAAGCTAAAGTCTTTGAGCTCAGGGTTCAAATAAGAGACAGGAAGAGTCAATACACCTGGAGGTTTTCATCAGATACACAACATGTCATGAATGGAAAAATCTTTTAGGCTGTTTTTAACAATTTAGTGTGTTTGTTCTACACTGATGGTGGTTTGGTTCAGTTTATTTTCACACAGAAAGACCAAATCGCATCGCTAAGCCAGATGAGAATGTTCTCCTCTCATTGGTCAGATGTGTCTGGGGCAGGAGTGAGAACTTAATCACAGGAAGTAGGTCCTGAACAAAGTCCTTCCCACCCAACTATCAAGAAGACAATGTACTTGGTTGTTAGTCAAACTTGCAGCCTTGTAGTCAGTCAGATGGAGGTCGGATCACAGAGACCACTTCCTCTAAAGGGTCTCTGTGCAGTTGTTTTGGTCCGAGTACGATTGCTGTGTTCAGATCTGCACAAATGAATCGCAACGAGGAGGAAAACCAACAAGAGTCCCATTCACCCAGAATAAATTACATTGGTCTGAAATTGCACTGAAGTCACTTATTGACACATGATATCTGGTTTGTTTAAGCGTACACAAACAAAAATGTAAAAAACACAGTTTGTGGTTTCTTGACACACAATTATAACCTCCATAAAACCACAAACTGTCATTTTTAGTCTTGCTAGCGGCTCTAGTGATGACGTCTGTCGATCAGTCAGTCTGTTGATCAGTCCACCAGACTGAAATATCTTAAAGCTATTCATTTTGTTGAGATATTCATGTTCCTCAGAGGATGAATCCTACTCACTTTGGTGATCCTCTGACTTTTCCTTCAGCATCACCATGAGGTCAACTTTTTACTTCTTTATTGACGTATCTCAACAACTGTTGAATGGTTTGTCATGAGATTAATTCACACATTCATGTTACTCTCAGGATGAATTTTAATAACTTCGATCTCCTGACTTTTCATATAGCGCCACCATTTGGTCAACATTTAATTTGTCCAAAACTTTGGTTTATGATCAAATACCTGCAAAACTAATGAAATTCCCATCAGTCTCAGCTGTACCTTGTGTTTACTGCTAATTAGCAAATGCATGCTAACAGGCTAAACCAACATGGTGAACATGGTAAACATTACACCTGCTAACATCATCATGCTAGCATTATTATTGTGTTAGCATGCTGATGTTACAGTAGCATTTATCTCAGCCTCACAGAGCTGTGAGCATGACTGTAGACTCTTTAGAGATTTGCTGAGGATTTATGTCCCTTTTTTAGGAGCTAAACAGCCAGATTTAGTCTCTGCTTATATACTTAAGGACTGATTTGAGGTTTAGTGCTGGTAAAATGGAATAAACCTGGCACAGCTGGAAATTATGTATTTGGTCTCATGCGATATATACAGTATATACCAGTCAAAAGTTTGGACACGCTCCAAAATTTACCAAACAAATACCTTCCGCACCACTAATTTCCTCTCCACCAATATTCAGAAAACTCCAGGTGTCAAAACAGTCTGGCGACAGGTCTTATTTAGCAGCACTTTGTTCAGATTCAATGAACAGCAGCTCAATTATCTGTATTTGTAAGTTCCACATTAAATTGAAAAGTTGCGTTGATGAAAAGTTTTGTGGCCCTGATGGTAATTTACGACAAGCTTAAGAAAGCTAACCATCTCCTGGCTTTAGTTTCATAGCTAGCACATAGACATAAAGGCAGCAGATATATTTTTTATCCATCTCTGGAAAGGAAAGAGAATAAGCATATTTCCCCAAATGCTGAACTAGTTAAAGAGGCCATGTTATGCTTTTTGTGGTTTTCTGGTATTTATATCCTGTTCTGATGTCGGATGTTAAACATGGTCAAAGTTCCAAAACTTGTTAGTGAACGTATGTAGAAATTCTGCCTGTAAGTCAGAACTCAGGGCTCCAACCTGCTCTGAACGCTTCATTTCAACGTTATTTTTACCTTGCTGACAAGCTGACATCAGTTTTTTATATATACATATATATATGTGCTTGCCATCCACCAAATGTCAAAAAGTTTTGATACCAAATCACAGCATGAATTTTTCTCTGATGTTCCTCAGGGTCTTGGTGTCTTGGCGTCTTTTGGAGGGATTTCTGACCATTTTTATCAATTCTTGAGTGGTCAAAATGTTACATTTTGCACCAAATCTGTGTAACAAATGATATCAACCCAAAAATTGGTGCAACAATTACTATATGGCCATCATATACTTCCATCATAATGTTTCAAATTAATCTTCAGGTTCCCAGCTTTCAGATGATGTATCACCACTTCTATGTGGCATATACTATTGACCTGCTATCGCCCCCTAATATCCCTTTTCCCCGCCTAAAAAAGACAAATATGGGTCTATGGTAGGAGGCGGGGAGTGGCAGAGGTTAAAGAGACAGGAGCTAAAACAGCCTGTTTCAGACAGAGGCTGAACTGAGGGGCTGCATAAAGGACCAGTAGAAGATAAATAAGGAGTTTTTAACTGGAAATCATGCAAAGATATTCCAGTAGAGCCCCAGAATATAAATATAGAGCTGTAGATGTGCAGATTATGTCCCTTTTAACACATATGCACTGTATTTTAGAGGAAACATGAGCCATGTTTGGTTGAACTGGGACAAAGTGTAGAGATGTGGCATAAACACAGAGTCTGTGTCTATTTCAGATCCTCATTTTCATCTCAGAGAACCTCAGAAAGGCTGTTCATCACATCAGACTACCTACACTCCATGTGGGCAGATAATAATGTTAGAGTGGAGTGAAACCTATTATCTGAATTAGTCCTTATTATATGCTCTCTAACCGGGATCATTCCCAGTGAATTAAATTGTCATGAGATGAAACTGCTTCTCATTTTTCTGATCGACTCTTGGACCTCTTAAAGACCTCTGGGAGTCTCTGAAGTCTCGCAGGTTAGAGAATCACCTCGTGTTCATCTCACCAGACTTCAAAACAGGACAGGATATTCTGTTATCTGTCACTGTCTTTCACTTCCATTCAAAAGACTACTACTCACCATTTCCCTGTGTGATGACTAGCGTTAGCGTTTCCCTCTACTTTTTTTTCTATTAGCCCAGTGTGATATTATGTTCT
Organism: Thunnus albacares; assembly: GCF_914725855.1. Taxonomy (NCBI): domain Eukaryota; kingdom Metazoa; phylum Chordata; class Actinopteri; order Scombriformes; family Scombridae; genus Thunnus; species Thunnus albacares. The sequence goes on from NC_058122.1 coordinate 28,519,826, forward strand.
TTTGTGTGAAAGTTAAGGCAGCTAAAAAATGTTTTTGTGAATCTGACACATAGAAACATGCTAACACCATTATATAAGCCAATCTGGGAACCAATATGATGACAGAAAAAAATAAAACCATCAGCAGATCTGTTCTCTTTTCAGACCCCTTTGTAGCTCTTATTTTGGAGCTGCAGTGATTAATCAATTAATCTGTAACTATTTTGATAATCGAATAATCATTTCAGTCTTTTTTTTTAAGGAAAAATGCCAAAAAAAATTCTGGTTGCACTAGGGCTGTGGCTAAGGCTGGGGCTGGGGCTGAGGCTGGGGCTAAGGCTGGGGGTGAGGCTAAGGCTGGGGGTGAGGCTAAGGCTGTGGCTGAGGCTAAGGCTGGGGCTGAGGCTGGGGCTAAGGCTGGGGGTGAGGCTAAGGCTGTGGCTGAGGCTAAGGCTGTGGCTGAGGCTAAGGCTGGGGCTGAGGCTGGGGCTAAGGCTGGGGGTGAGGCTAAGGCTGTGGCTGAGGCTAAGGCTGGGGCTGAGGCTAGGGCTAAGGCTGTGGCTGAGGCTAAGGCTGGGGGTGAGGCTAAGGCTGGGGGTGAGGCTAAGGCTGTGGCTGAGGCTAAGGCTGGGGCTGAGGCTGGGGCTAAGGCTGGGGGTGAGGCTAAGGCTGGGGGTGAGGCTAAGGCTGTGGCTGAGGCTAAGGCTGGGGCTGAGGCTGGGGCTAAGGCTGGGGGTGAGGCTAAGGCTGTGGCTGAGGCTAAGGCTGTGGCTGAGGCTAAGGCTGGGGGTGAGGCTAAGGCTGGGGTGAGGCTAGGGCTGTGGCTGAGGCTAAGGCTGGGGCTGAGGCTGGGGCTAAGGCTGGGGGTGAGGCTAAGGCTGGGGGTGAGGCTAAGGCTGTGGCTGTGGCTGAGGCTAAGGCTGGGGCTGAGGCTGGGGCTAAGGCTGGGGGTGAGGCTAAGGCTGTGGCTGAGGCTAAGGCTGTGGCTGAGGCTAAGGCTGGGGCTGAGGCTGGGGCTAAGGCTGGGGGTGAGGCTAAGGCTGTGGCTGAGGCTAAGGCTGGGGCTGAGGCTAGGGCTAAGGCTGTGGCTGAGGCTAAGGCTGGGGGTGAGGCTAAGGCTGGGGGTGAGGCTAAGGCTGTGGCTGAGGCTAAGGCTGGGGCTGAGGCTGGGGCTAAGGCTGGGGGTGAGGCTAAGGCTGTGGCTGAGGCTAAGGCTGTGGCTGAGGCTAAGGCTGGGGCTGAGGCTGGGCCTAAGGCTGGGGGTGAGGCTAAGGCTGTGGCTGAGGCTAAGGCTGGGGCTGAGGCTAGGGCTAAGGCTGTGGCTGAGGCTAAGGCTGGGGGTGAGGCTAAGGCTGGGGGTGAGGCTAAGGCTGTGGCTGAGGCTAAGGCTGGGGCTGAGGCTGGGGCTAAGGCTGGGGGTGAGGCTAAGGCTGTGGCTGAGGCTAAGGCTGGGGCTGAGGCTAGGGCTAAGGCTGTGGCTGAGGCTAAGGCTGGGGGTGAGGCTAAGGCTGGGGGTGAGGCTAAGGCTGTGGCTGAGGCTAAGGCTGGGGCTGAGGCTAGGGCTAAGGCTTTGGGTGAGGCTAGGGCTAAGGCTGTGGCTGAGGCTAAGGCTGGGGCTGAGGCTAGGGCTAAGGCTGGGGGTGAGGCTAAGGCTGGGGTGAGGCTAAGGCTGTGGCTGAGGCTAAGGCTGGGGCTGAGTCTTTGTAGAAGTCTGGTGGGTGCTCTGTTCTAACTCCGGCACACTTGTCTCCACTCAAACAATCACACACTCAGACACACTAGGAGAGAGAGCCACTGGGGGAGTAGCAGGTGAAGCAGCAGGGGCAGATGTACCAGGGGGATGTAAACAGGAAGTTTAACATTGCCATGAATTTAATGTAGCGGTCGGCTACAACCTCAGCTCTGCTTTTTAGCACATTTGTTTACATTTTGGCAAACCGGCGCAATTAAAAGTCTGTTGAATCAGCTGTTAGCAGCTCCTGTTTGCAGTGTAACATGATGTACAGACAACTATCACTAGATTACTTTGATACTGAAGAAAACTTAGAGATGTGATGATTCTCAGGCAGGTTCTGCAGCCTCTTTTTTCTCTGATTTTTAAGTGGATTTATGGAGGTTTATTGGTGATGGACATCAGAGATAATTATATCCCTGGGAAGAAAGATGATTTTTGACTCTTTGCCTCTGGCAGTATTTTTGCCTCGCCTTCGACTCTCCGGCGCCCCCCTGGGGAGCTTTCTTATGCCGCTCAATATCCATGTCTACTACAGACCAGATGCGGTCGTTTCCCGATGGTTAAAGAGTGTTCGATTACTGAGTTCAATTACTGAGGATCACAGAAAATATTTAATCTCCCCTGTGATGTTCATCCTGTCTGAATGGGGTTTAAGCTACTGTTTGCCAAGACTTTTTTGACATAAAAATAAACTGGTTACCAAGGCAACAGTTGCCCACCAGGTGCTATACGATGACTTCAAAGCTGTGTCCATCACCTGTCTCTGGTGTTTTGTGTGTATTTGTCTTCCATTGACGACATGTCTGTCACTTGTTTGTAGAAAATGAGACTTCAGGGTCCAATTAGACACTTTTAATGATTTGTTTAGAGTCATGCAGCATGTGCTTACGCAGGCCGGGCTAAGCCTCTTGTTGGTTTGTCTGTGTTCCGTAACCCGGCATGAGCTCGTTAGCCACCTGCTTCACCTCAGCAGTCGTACAGGTGTTTTAACAAAGACGGAGGCAGGGGAGGTGTTTTATTGTCTATGAAATCCTGCCGATGTTTCCAGCCAATTGACCTCAGCGTGGTGACAAACAGGAGCTTTACTTAGTGACTCACCTTCAGGCTTTTGTTTGTGTGTGCCAGCTGTAAAACACAAACCTGAAAACAAACAGCAGGTCTCTCTTTGGTCCGCTTTTTTTCACTTTCACTAATTTCCTGCTGATTAGAAATGTATCTCTGGTTCTCAATACAATGCCTTCAACCTGATTTTTTCAGCACAGGGGCAGATTTATTGATTTGGGGACCCTAGGCAAACTCAGTCATGGGGCCTCCTCTGGGCCTTATCTCCACCCTTTCTCTTATTGAAAACATTGGTATCGGTGGTGGTAGATGAAGTTCTCAAAACTTTAAACAATTAATACCACACTAAACATAGTATGTTAACAGTTATAGTCCAGCATTCAAAAATGTACTCAGGTAAAAGTGCAGAAATATTATTAGCACAATGTACCTAAATTTATTTAAGTATCTAAATACTTCTTCCATCACTGGGACCAGCAGGCTGCTGCACTCCTCTCTCTTTCTGTCCTGAAAGCACTTCTCCTTTCTTATAGGCTAACTAGTTGACTCTCCCTCTTCCTTGAATGCAGTTTTTCTTATATTATCATCATTCTCTTTGCCTATTCTCTATTTTCATGAGAGTTTGGGGGGGAAGAAGGTTCTTTTGAAATGCACACTGTGATAGCTCCGTTTCACTGAATTGCAAGTTACCTTAAGCAGGAGTTTCTGCATCCTTAGCAATTTGTTGAGAGACGCACAACCGTCGCAGCTGCTCCTCTAGTGATGGAATAGTCCAATATGTGCGTGGGAGAGTCACAGGTGTGTGGTTTTTTTTTTTTTGCGCTTTGGGGTATAATGAGTTAGAATAGTAACATAATTTTATGTTTCATATCTAAACATCATAATAAATCTATAGTTGTTTGGGGCCCCTCTGTGTCATCACAGAGCACTCTAATTATCATTCAATGCTCGCTCTGCTCTTAGTTTATTAGTTTATTATTTATCATAATTTACACTGGTGAATGTGTCCAGTCCAAGGACATTCCCCCAACCTCATATCCCAAAAATGCTATTCCTAGATAGCGTTCCTAGATATTCTATGGTGGCTCCTGAGGAAAAAGCACATCCAAAAGCACAAACATTAATGAAATCAATTTGTGTGTTTTAGTATTTGTTGCATTTCTGTTAATGTTTACAGTTTATAGTATTTTTGGATTTGGAGGGCATTTCCTTAATGTTTGTGCTTTTGCTTTTGTTTGTGCTTTTGTCCTTTGGAGCCACCGCAGTATACTATGTAAATTACACATCATTTATTATATGCAAAAACTTAAATGGGCCATATTCTGCTTCGTGTGGTTTTCTGTCATTTATATCCTGTTCTGATGTCAAATGTTCCAAAACTTGAGGTGAACGTGTGTAGAAATGCTGCCTGCAAGTCAAAAGTCAGGGATTCAACCTGCTCTGAATGCTTCGTTTGCAAAGTTTCCTCTACTTCCTCCTCGTGATGATGTCAGATCATTCACGTTGCTGAGGTTGTTCACATTGTTCACTCTCATATTTCAGATGTGATTCAGCTCCAACATGTACGGATGGATTTGAGAAGTTGACATTTGGAGTAAAGAAGGAGAAAAAGAAGTGAAATCCTGCTACTATAGTTTGTTTACGTAGCCTCCGGAGCCAGAGGAAGCTTCCTGAAGCTGACCAATCAGAACAGAGTGGGCTCATCAGGAGGCGGGCCTTAAAGAGACAGGAGCTAAAACGGCCTGTTTCAGACAGAGGCTGCTACAATTTGCATTGTAAAGAACTTTAGTATAAAGTCCAGAGGTTGTGATATGTAGCACAACGAGCTAGTGAAGTAGTAAACAGAACCATGTTCCTGCACATGCTCAGTGGCGTCTGCCTTACACAGAACTACTCTCCAAAGACAGAAAACATAATTGCTGTTATTAGTCTTTGGAGCCGTTTCTAAACAAACTAACGTGACCAAACTCTTCATGATGAAGGAACATGTCACCCAGTGCAGCAGTGTGACTCACTGATGTGTTTTTAATAGTTTTTGGACGACAACGGAGGAATAAGATATATCATAAACACAATACTTGTTAGAAGATCAGTTCATTGTTGGTTTGGATCCAAACATGAGATTTGTTGAACAATACAGAAAAGCTAAATTAGACAACTTGTCATCGTCTGTGCTAAAATGTAAAACTCAAATTGTCTGAAATCTCAGTTCTTTGCTCACTATAGAAACACAGCTTGCAGATTTCCAGCGGACTGCAGGTCAGTTTTGGCATTTCAACAAAGACTGACATTTTTCAGTCTCTTGGAAAACATTCAGACTTCCTGCGAGGCCAGTTGTCTGTTAAACCAGACATCTGGATGAACTCTGCAGCTCAGCTCTTTATTCTGTCACTCAAACAAGGACAGAGCTTTCACTCTGATGGAGTAACCGTGCACCGGCTGCCCATCGGCACTCACCTGGAACAGATGAACCTGCAGCCTGATGACACGTGCTCCAGTGGGAGAACATGTTTATTGAAGTGTGGATTGGAGCAGATATCAAGGGTTGGACTGATGCGTTATTTCATTTCATTTCTCTTCAGAGAGGTTGGCTTCGTAAATGTTGCTGCTGTAGCGGAGCTGTCAGTGCAGGGTTCATCTACAAAGTGCTTTTCCCACCAATCGGAGGAGGCGGGAGAGAAATCCTGCCAAGCTGTGCTGACTCCCACTAAAAGCCATCGATCTGCTCATTTTCTGACCTTTTTATCTTTTCTTAGCAACAGTTTTATTGTGCAGGACAGTTGGAAGCAGCTCTCTGGAGCTCAACAGAATTTGTAGGTAGCACTTAATAAAAATTAATTGAATTCAATTTCAGTAATGTCCTCTCTTTTTCCTGTTCAAACAGGTGAAAAAGAAACCTTAGAGGTCTTTTTTTGCGGTGTAATGGAAGGTGGGAGTGTGGAGGAGGTGCAGTTGGTAAACTGTGAGCTCAGACAATCTGTAATGAGGACTGGTGGTGTGATGGAGTGAGTTAGTGAGAGAGAGAGAGTCTAATAAGACAGGAAACCTCACTGCGGGAGGCGTGAGAGAGAGAGAGAGACAAAGGTGGAGGATTAAATAATCGATCCTCTCACTCTCTGCTGTGTCACGACCGCAAAGATCAAATCAAAGACTTGCGGTGAGATGAGTTTTAATGAACACTATCAGTAGTACAGGTGGTGTGTGTGAGTGTGTGACCTTCTGTTCTGATCTTCTCAGCTAAATGATTTTTGTGTGGGAACTTTTTGGGGTGAAATTAAATTTGCAGCTCATCAGGAGAGAATGGGATTATAGATGCACTCATAAGGCTCCACTCCCACCAGCTGCTGCAATTTCCAGATGAAGCCAAACACAGAAATATAGCAGTACCTACTGTACATTATCCAGTCATGGATGACACTTTCATTCATGCATTTCAGCTCTACCTGAACACTGCTCTTACAGGTAACACAGCAACTGAATGATGAATTACCTCTTCTTTGTCTTGTCTTTTTCCAATTTGCAGCATCAGTACTGAACTGTTTAATCTTCTTAAAGCTGTGTTTTTGATGCAAATGGAAACATGATGAAATCTTTGGTCGTTAAAACAAACTTAGTTTGTCACAGTGACCATATTTTGACGAAAGGGTGGAGCTGACCATAGCGCTAGCTGCTAGCTTGGTTAGCCTAGTGTATTTACAATATATGGTTAACAGTGATAATGCTAATGCTAATTTCTGCTAGGGAAAAACAGGCCTAAAACCATTAAAACAAAATGTACTCACCGGAGAAACTGAACATCCGACTCCTTAGAGGGTCTTCTATCAACCAAACGCCAAACAAGACTTCTTTACGCAACCAAAATGTTATAATTAACTTTCATGAACTGAAAACACACTGTGAAATAACAGCAGCTACACCTATAGTCTGTGAATCTGGGTTACCATGGTAGAAATTTGCCAATCACAATGTAGCCCCAAAGCATACGCTGCTTTATCATCTATTTTCCTCTAAATGGAGCCGTAATTTACTAGATGAACATCATGCTGTATTGAGGAAAACTTGATACTAAATAATTTGAGACCATAGGAAACTGTTTACTGAGGTAATAAATCAAGTGAGAAGTAGAGTCATTTTCTCATAGACTTCTATACAATCAGATGTCTTTTTGCAGCCAGTGGAGTCGCCCCCTGCTGGCCATTAAAGAGAATGCAGGTTTAAGGCACTTCCACATTGGCTTCACTTCAGACCCGGAGCTTAATGTGGGCAGCGATTACATTTGCCAACACAACGTAAATGGGAAAATAATATAATTTGTATATCTCTGCCGCCTCACAACTCAACTTTGGTACCTTGAAGAAGCAAATTAAGGAACAAACAAACAAACACAACAAGCCAGACAGGAAGCTGAAGAACAAGAGATAATCGCTTCACTCAATTGCATCTTCCTAAACTCAGACAAATGTCCAAGCAGTAGGTACAGTTTAATTTGAGATGTCAAAACTACAGCAGCACTTGTCGTGTAAAGAACATCTAGGTCATCCACACACTGTCTTTCACCGACTGCTAGCACAGATGTAGAGGATAGTTTAATCACAGAAAAAATGGCTGACATTCACACAAACCTTCAGGGAGAGAGTGTTTGAAGAACCGGAAAACAAATACCAAAATATCCAGAGAGGATCAGTGTTCATCTTGCTTCTTTTTCACAAAACAAAAAATGAACCTGCTGGCAGAGTGATTCTTCAGTGACTGTGGGTTTTGTATCTGTGAGCATCCTAACTGGTGGGAGTGACACTGATGAATAAATGTAAAATGCTGGAATATTTTCAATTTAAAGTGCTTGAAGCAAAAGCACAAAGCAGCTGAAAACCCAGATGACATCAAACTGAAACCAACGAACAAAAAGCATCAGAAAAAACATAAAAAACCTTGGATACTAAACATTAAGACATTATTTTATTAACAGTTATAACTTTGATGAAGCAGTGCACCTTGATTTTGCCCTTTCTTGTAAAAAGTTTCTTGATCTAAAATGCGATACTCTAGTTTTCTGTCCATGTTCTAAAATAGATTAGTAGAATGAGTTAAGTAGAATATGAGATATCATCTGTGTAATGTTAACATCTTGTCGGTGCAAAAAGAAAACCCCTCGAATGTCCAAACATTTGGAGTTGGACAGGTTCATCCTCAGAGGTCTGCTAATGTTCACATTAATCTTAATCTCGGGTCATTAGTTTCAGAGGTATGCTGTCATAAACTGATGTGGACAAGTGGAAGTTTTAAACTTTTGGAGGCCATAGATGAAAATGTGAGGTTTAAGCTAATTTTGGAAACAATAGCAGGACTCAGACACATGGCTTGCAAAGCTCAAATGCAGTTTTATTGAGAAGTTGTAGAGATGGAGGTTTGAAGAGCTGAGCCAGAATAACAGTGGAGCAAGACAGGCAGAGATGGCTGAGCTGTTGGCTGAAGGCGAGCTGGCAAGATGTTGGGTGAGGCAGGCAGACAGATACCAAAGGGGAAAATAATGGACTTGAGGCACAGGCAAACACAGAGTCATAACAGAGTTTAGGCAAACATGAGAGATATACTAATCAGGGATTTAAACCTGACTGTAACATTTGTACCACATTGGCAAACTGAACGATCTTGCAAAGACCCGAGTGTAGAGCCGAGGTATATATACTGCAGGAGGTTGATTAGTGGATGGGTTGAAGGTGTGCAGCTTGATTGGCAACAAGAGGGAAACAGAGAGAGAGAACAAACAGGTGACCAACAAGAAACACAGGGGAGGAAATTTTATGACAATTCATCCAATAGTTGTTGAGATATTCCAGTTGCGACCAAAGTGTTGGACTGACGGACATTTCTAACCACAGAGTCACTCTGCTAATATGGCTCAAAAGCTTATGTTGCTTTGTTTTTTTACCTAATTTAACAGAATGCAAGACCACTTCTGACTCAGCTAATCTGACTAACTAACTCAGTGCGGCATCTAGCGGAGCTGAATGTCATATATCGCACCTTCAAACTTATCCAACTAAACTAAAATCAATTAAACTAATCAAACTAAACTAATCTGGCTAATGAGACCAAACTAATCTGGCTAATCTGACTAAAGTAATCTATTTAAGATAATTTGACAAAATGAATCTGACTACTTAGACCGAACTAATCAGACTAAACTAATTCTACTAAACTAATCAAACAAATCCACTAAAATAATCTGACTGAGACAAAATTTATATTAAACTAATCCAATTTACTAATCTGAATACTTACACTAAACTAATCTTACTAAACTAATACAATTTAAGTAATCTGTTCAAACTAATCAGACTAATCTAATCATGCTCAACTAATATCAGTAAACCAATCAGACTACTCTTATCAGACTAAATTAATCAGAATAAACTAAACTGACTAAACTAACTAGCTAATCTGATTTTGCCCACAGTGGGAGAACGAGCAGCTCCACAGCCTGGAGGAGAGAGGCCGTCTTCTTCTGTCCCTGCAGGTCCTGCCTCCGCTCAGTTTGGAGGATAAAGACACAGAGGGAGGAGGAGGAGGAGGAGGCAGCGAAGGCCGTCGCAGTGGGGGTCTCTGTGTGGGCGTGAAGCGCTGCGCTCACCTGGCAGCCATGGACGTCAACGGGTTCTCTGACCCCTATGTCAAAATGTAAGAACTCTGATACGCTATTGTCAAAAAACAGGTAAAAATCACGGCAAGTTTTAACGTCTTATTAGTGAAATTAAAAGTAACTTGTGTTTTTGTGTGTGAGAGAGCAACACCGCCAGTGTTTTGACTCTCAGATATGTCAGTTGATGTGAACTGGTGTGACAGGTTTTTTTTTAAAAATATATCCAAAACTAAAGAAATGGTAATCTCACCAAAACACATACAGTCTTCCAAAAATGACTCAGTATTGAAATCATCCAGAACAACAAATAAATGGTTTTACTGAGAGGAAATTCACATATATTGCGAGATTGAACTGAGTAGAGGGGTCTATTTAGTATGTTGGACATGTGGGTTTTTGACACAAGCACTTATGCAACAATATAATGTTGTAATGCTGCTATTTGTGTGTGTTTGTGCTACCTGGTTGTTACAGAGGGTTATGGTTAGTCCAAGGGTCTTGAATTAAATTACATGCATCCTTTGCAGGGAAGATTGGTATTAAAGGGCAGGTTCACAACTTTTCCATTGTGTGTTAAAACCAACGCAGTCGCCAGAAGAAAACGTTGGTATTGAACGTTTCTGCAAACCACAGAAATGTTGAATATATACATTTCAACACATGAAATACGTATCATATCAACATTTCTACAAACGTAGCATATTAACATTTCTACCCGTTGAATAATGATGTTTTATGGTGTGACAACGCTGTGGTTAAATGCTGGTTAGGTTTAGGCACAAAGACCACTTGGTTAGGGTTAGGGGAAAGATCACGGTTTGGGTTGAAATAAAATAAAAAATACAATAAAAACGGCCGATGTCTCACTAAAAAAAAGCCGGATTTCTCACCAGAAAAACAGCTGCAAATGTCCTAATGTCTCGCTAAAAACACTCGCTTTTATCGGTTGAAATGGGAAGCAGACATTGGTTTCAGTTTCGAGGTGGTCTCTGCTGATTTCCAACTTGCTGCCAAGAAACTTACTAACCATCCTCCTCCTCCTCCTCCTATATAGAAAAAATCAACTCATATAGATCACATGTGAATTACGTCACTTTAGAAATGTTGAGATGATATGTTTTGTTGACATTTTCATATGATACGTTTTGTAGAAATGTTAATATGCTACGTATTTCACGTGTTGAAATGTAGATATTCAATGTTTCTGTGGTTTGCAGTGCCAACGTTTTATTCTGGCAACCAGGCTGGTTAAACCAACAGTCAGGTGTCCATAGTAACAGTGAAAGAGGTTTTCCTCGCTGTAATCATTCCTCCTGTTCATACTGGATATTAAAAGATCCTTCAAATGTGCTTTCAATGGAAGTGATGGAGGATAAAATCCACAGTGTGTCCACACAGTCATTTAAAAGTAGATGTGAAGCTTCTATTCAGCTTCATCAGTCTGAGTTAGTCATATCAAGTGGATATCTGACACATTTACAGTCTTTTTAGCATCAAATTCCCTCTTTGTGTTTCCTCGGAGTGTTTCCCTTGTTAGCTTCAGATAAACTTTTTTTGTGATCAAAGTGTTCCTTTCATTAATTAGTGAGATTTGTTTCATGACATTCAGCATTAGGAAAGACAGCCATTCTCCTGATAAATAACAACAACGTGCACAATTAGTGTCTAATAGGAAAAATAATGGTAACAAAGAGGAAGAAAGCAAAACAAAAAGCAAGATCATCCTAAAAGGATTTTGAGGTTCACAGAGACCAAATTACACATCTCTATCATTGACTCCTTCACCCCATGTGCCCAGGCTGTTGATAGCTCTAGGTACACAATATCTAGGTACACTATAACTCATACTGGAAAGGAGAGGGAGTGGAGAGGCTTCCAGCGCGTAGTAATCAATTGTTTCGCTGCTGTAAACCCAGCTAATAGCGCTCGCTTTTGATCAGCGTCAAACCCAAATTGGACAGATCGTTTAGAATGAGTGTAACGGGCATATGGGGCACACTGATCTCAAACCTCTCAGAGAGGTTAGAGGCAACCATCCCCCAGAACTGACCACTGGAGAACATTCCCAGCTTCAAATGGACCTTTAAATACATTTTTGCACAGAAGGACGACTGTGGATTTTGTATATTTCAATGTTCATTTGGGATTTTTTTAAAGTCAAAAGAGAAAGGGGGGAAGAGAAATAAAGAATTAATCATTTTATAATAATAAATATTTGGTATAATTATATATGTATTTATCATCTCACCCTTTAACCATCCACAGACCCTTCAGTAGGGAGTCTATCCACTGTGTTATGAGTCAGACTTATGATACTGTCTATGAATTGAATTTTGTTTTGTCTGTTTTTCCTGGAGTGGACCGAAGTGTCCCTCGTCACGCTGTCCAATCCAGACGCTCACCAAACAGTGAACCCTCCAGGACAACCAGTGGCTGAAAACAACGTGATGCATTACAAAGAGCTTTGAACAACAAGACAGCAGTCTCCTTTAGACAGTGTCCACTGTACAAATGTCACTTTTTGTAAATGTGTTTAGAAAGCGCTTCATACATTAAGTTAGCATCACTGTGCTCATTATTTAGCCACCAGCACACTATTTACCAAAAGATAACAACCATAACTGTTCAGATACAAACTTATAATTGGGACTGGAAGACATTTCAAGCCTGAACTCCTCGTGTAGCTCCCCTCAGACCTCACGGAGGACTAAATACTGGAATACTACATTAATGAGACAATTAAAAACTGGAGTTTTGCCATCTTATTAACTTTGCTAATCAATGATGCAACTGTTAAAGCAGCACCATCTGTTTCCTAGCAGGCAGGATAATCAGTGAGAAGAGGGAAACAATTTGAGCAGCATCTTGTCGGGGCTCAGCTCCGTCAGAGGGAAACACCCGAGGGCCAACGTCGAGGATTTAAGGCTCCTCTGTGCTTTTGTTTCCTCCGGCACTCAAGGGGCTCTTGCTTTGAAGAGGAGGAGAGTTTTTCTGTTGCACGCCGTCAGAATGCAAACCGAGTGTGAGCCAGAACAAGCAGGCAACTGACAGCTGAGGGGTTGAATGAACTCGGGAGAGAGAGAGATTTGCCGGTTTTAGAAATCACTGCAGCATCCGTCTGCATGCGGCAGACACTCTGGACACTCTGTACGGCTCACTTTGATCCGATATATCAGTTTAAAACAGATCGATATTCCTTTAAACTACAAACCAGACAAGGTCAAGTCATTGTCGTGCACCTGTTCCCCTCCAATCTGTCTGCCTGGCTTTATTATTATATTTAAACCCAAGAGGAGAAATCTGTCCTGTGTGGTGTGGAAGGATTATTAGACAGTTTTAGTGTCTCATGGTGGTCGTAATGTTGTTTTAGAGGCTTTTTAAAATAAGAAAAACAAGATTGAGGAGTTAGAACACCAGACATTTTTAGAATCTTTAAAAGACTTTTTTTTTTTTTTTTTACTTTTTTGGGCGGTAATTAAAGGTATATAATTATTCCACATTAAAATGTCTAAAAACAACTAGACCTATGTTATATATGTTGTTGAGTTGTGTACTTACATTATCCCAAATGTTTCCAACAATTTTCAAACTCAGAGAAATCTGTAATTTAAATAAAGTAACGGACCGTTTCATTTGGTCGCCTGTCGATGGCGTCATACCTCCTCTACCAAAGAGTAAACACGCACAAGATGCATACGGCGGCGCTGTGTTTGTCCGCTACAATGGTGTCTACCAAAGAGTAACTTACACACGTACAAGATAATACATCGGCGTTGTGGTTGTTCCACACAAACTGTTGTAAATTGACTTTTATTCAGTTTTAAGCCACATTTTCATGATAAATTTAGGTGGTTTTTAACTATATCTTTTAGCCGGAAGAAGGATTTTAGTCATTGGACGTCTGGATCTTAAGTTATCAGAGAAATAAACTGGAAAAACGTTAGCAGCAGCTCGGCTAACAGCCCCTCCAGGAAGTCCGGTGGTCACCAAACATCGTCGGAGAAATATTGATTTTTTTTTTTTTAGGTGAAACAGCTTTAATTAGTATTTTTAACGATTTTAATCCACGTGCACGTTTGTTCTTGGAGAGGAGGAGACCTCTGTGGATAATTCGGCTCCCGGGAGAAACCTGCTGAACGTCTGGATCTAAAGTTATAAGAGAAATAAACCGAACAAGTGTTAGCAGCAGCTCCGCTAACAGCCCGTACCGGAAGTCCGGTGGTCGCCGTACATCGTCGGAGAAACACTGATTTTTTTTTAGGTGAAACAGCTTTATTCAGTGTTTTTACCTGTAATCTGCGGGTCCGTTTGTTCTGGAGAGGAGGAGACCTCTGCAGGTAAAAACAACCTGAATGATGAACACTTAATCCTATCCCGGTGAAGCTGGTTATTTAACAACGAAGACCACAACTCCCATGATCCCTTGCTACTTCACACCCTCATCACACTCCGTCTTTTGTTATCGTTTTGATTGAGACCCCTAGCGGCTGAAATTACATATTGTGAGTTTAAATGTTTTAGCAGCTTTGTAAAATATTAGTATTTGTGTGAGCTGGTGTTGTTTGACTTAAAATGTTAGCTGAAATGATTAGTCACGTTACAGAAAGTTAATTAACTTTGATTGTCTTTTAACGCTTTTAACACTCAGCGAGCACTTTACTAGGAACACCTGTACAATCTATTGCAATCCAATACAACAGCCACTTTTATTTTATATTTTCAGTTCTTGTTGATGTTTGTTGACGTCAGAAAGGTGATAATTCTACTTTGTTTATCATTGAGGTCATAGTGGGTGGTGTATGATAATGGGTTGGACAAATTAAGGGACACTTATCAATATAATGCACTCCAGTACACCACCACCCACTACATCCTCATAACATGAAGTAGAATTATCACCTGCCTGATAATGTCAACAAAAACTGAAAAAGTAATAAACTTCATAAAAGCAGAGTTTATGGCAGAGCTGTTGTATTACACTGCACAGGTGTTCCTAATAAAGTTCACAGTGAGTGAATTTGTTTCTATCTAGACTGTTAATTGGACAAAACAAGACATTTTTAACTTCGCTTTGGACTCTGGGAAAAGTGATGACCGTTTGTCACTATTTTCTGACATTTACAAACAATTAATTGAGAAAAGAATTGACAGATTAATTGATAATGAAAATAATCATTAGTTGCAACCCTAACCTAAAACAGCTATAATCAAGTTAGCTGTAGAATAGCTGGTGAACATAGTGGAGATATTTCCCTCAGGAGTTGGTAAAGAGTAAAAACAGAGCTAAAAGAGAGAGAATATTGGACAGAAACACGACTCCACATGAATGATAATGTTGCTCCATAACTGCTGGATGTGGAAATAAGTTCAACATATCAGATGAAGCTATGACAGTGTTGTGTTCACTACCTGTTTCTGATGAAAACTAGTGGACAAAACATCAGTTAGAGCAGCTTTAAATAAATCAGTGCTCAGTTTTAGTTTTCTGAGATGACGTGGTGCATGTTTAGGTTTGCTTACATTTGTTTGCATTCATGTGAAGCTGTGGGTATTTATTTAAATGCCATTTTATAGGTCGTCTGTATACGTTTAAACTTGCTTGAGACAAATATGTTTTGTTTTTCTGAGCAGTTGTGCTGTCAGGTGTCTGTTGGTGTATCAGGAGTTTGATTTGTTTCTGATGAAAGGTAAATAGATCAGCACAACAAACGCTGTCTGCTTGAATCCTCTCGTCACCGGTTGCAGTTGTCACTTCAACTATGGACATTAAAGTGGTTCACTTCAAAAACATTGAAATGCAGCAGCAGAGTTGGCCTCTGTTAGAATGAATCACACTGATCAACAGCTTGTTGTGTGTGTGTGTGTCAGAGTCAGACTGAAGTCACTCAGAAAAAATGAGCCAGTTAGCAGGTCTCATATTCCAGCTGGTATCTCATTTCCTGCAGAGCCTCCCAGAAGCTCACAGACATAGATAACAGGGTACCAGGGGCCCGAGATGGAGCGGAGGGGCCCCAGCCGTTTTTTCTCTTCTTATTAGCCTGCAGCGGTTTGCAGAGGAGTGACGGTGATGAAGAGGAAGCCGCCGAGCACATCGGTCCACCGCTCCTTTATTATTTACTCCTGTCATCTGTTAGAATAACTGGTCACAACCAATTACAGAGCAGCTCTGTGTGGTGAAGTGGTTCAGCGACGACCGCTGCCGCCGCCGCCGCCGCCGCTAGTGATGATGATGTGTGGAGCTCAGGCTTCCCTCTCTGCTCTCTGCCACCCATGACTCACTGAGTGTGTGTGCTGCATTGTGAAACTGTGATTAATTATTAATTACCGCTTCATTAATGATGATTTACACTTAATGAAAATAATCCAGCAGAGAGCAAAACGTCTGCTTCAAGCGTTCAAACACTCCTTTAATTAAACACATTTTATCAGTTTCATATTGTTCTGTTTTCTCATATTAACATTGTTCTACACGAGGAAAATGTCAAGCTTTTATTAAAAGATTATAAACAATATCTGCGACTTACGGCTCTGATCTGATGGAGATTCATCTGTGATCACACATTAAAAGATTCAAACATTTACTCACCACAGACACAATTACACACAGCTCAGTGTGCAGGGAAATGCTTAGTTAACATCTCCATGTACTGTGCAGAGTGCAAATACAATAAAACATTGAGAAAATTGAATACAATTGAAAAACATATATAAAATACAGAAATAATATGTAGTATATGCACTATGCAATATGTAAGTATATGCACAGTGTTGTAAATAGTTCAGTGTATATGGAACACTGAACAAGATGAAATATGGAGAAACATGAAAATGAAAATATGGACATTATGCAGTTAAAATAATTATATCTTTGGATGCTTAAAGTGACATTGAAAAGAGTCTTTTTTTTGTCTGACCAACAGTCCAAAACCCAAAGATGATTAATATGAACGTCTGAGTAACCTGGACATTAGCAACGTTTAAGGGTTAAGTTATAACTGCATGGACGCTCTCCATCAGAGGAACTAACGCGCTCTTTCATTTTCTACTTTTTTATTGTCAGATACCTGAAACCCGACATACAGAAGAAATCCAAACACAAAACAACAGTGATGAAAAAGACCCTCAACCCCGAATTCAACGAGGTAAGAACTCACAGCTGCTCCCCTTTCCGCATCCGCGAGAACGCAGAGGTCTGCGGGGGTCCGCTAGGGTCCACGTGTTGTGCCACAATGCCGTCTTCCTGTTGACGCCGAACTACTGAGCATGCGTGGAACGCGTCCTCCAAGTGGACTCCAGAAAGTACTATAAACAGAACTACTAGGCATCTGTGGTGTCTGCAGCTGTCCGTGTCATTTAAATTTCTCCTCATCTGCCTTTTACTGCTGCTCTCGAACAGTATCTCTGCACTGTGTACAAACTTTGTGATATTTAGACTTTATTTTACGAATTTCCATGATTTCCACTCAAGTTTTTTTTTTTACTTTTTTGTTATATTTCTACCTTTTTTTAAAAAAAAATTCCAATGTGTTTTCTCTCAGGTTTCTTTATCTATACAAACTTTTTTACGATATTTCCAAGCAGCAACCTCTGGGGCTGAAAAAAGAAGCCAATGCAGAAGTGCCAAAAACTGCAGTTCCTTGAACGGCCACTTGAGGCTCCAAAAGCGAGTCAATCCCCATAGACCCCCATGTTAAAATGCCCAACTTTACAGCAGAAATAAACATGTTTACAGCCTGGTACAAACAACAGTTTTGGTCTCCGTAGCTAATTTCTCCTTTCATGACAACTGTACGGGGTGAATTTTTTTATAACTCACCCGTTTAAATTTTATTAAGCCATAAAGTTCTGCATAATGAAGGACATGGCTGCTTTGACTGACAGGTCCGCCAGCCGCTAGGTGGCTTGTTTCAGCCATTCGGGCCGCCTCTTTGCCCATTTTTGATTGGCTGGGAGTTAGGCAGCGTCACACACTGCCAAGATGGCGACGGCCGCGCTTTGAGCTTCAAAACCGCTCTTCAGAAACCAACGGGTGACGTCATGGTAACTACGTCCATATTTTTATACAGTCTGTGGATATTTCACCTTTTTTTTTAACTTCTGGTGTTTCCACTCTAGTTTTTTTTATGTGTAAAACCTTTTTTGTGATATTTAGACTTTTTTTTTTTTACAAATTTCCAGTGTTCCACTTTTTTCATGTGTACATTTTTTTTTGCTATATTTCAACTTTTTATTTGAAATTCTGGCTTCCACTCTGCCTTTTTTCCTGGCGTTTTGACTGAGATTTTTTATGCATAGAAAACCTTTTTTTGCTATATTTCGATGTTTTGGTTTTTTTTACATTTTTTTTTTATTTCTGGCGGTTCCACCTTAGCTTTTTTATCTGAAAAACCTTTTTTATGATATTTAGACTTTTTAAAAAAATTAATAAATTCGCCGCATTCCACTCAGGCTTTTTCATGTGTTCATTTTTTTGCAATATTTAAATGTTTTAACAAATTTCCAATGTTCCTCTTGGGATTTTTATGCTTTTTTTAATGCTGTTTTGGGTGATATTTCAATCAATTCAAATTTCCAGCATTTCCACCCAGGTATTTCTTTTTTTATTTATTGTTTATTTATTTATTTATTTTTATGTGTAAAATTTTTTTTGCGATATTTCAACTTCTTTACTTTTTTTTCAGGGGTCATTTTTGGGGATTTTTTTTTTTTTTTTCCAATATTCCAACTTTTTCCAGTGTTTCATGTTACTCCCAAATGCAGATGTTCTAATATATTCCAGACATAATCAATATCACTGTTTCTCAGCCAGGAATCTGCTGACCATCAATACTACAATGGACA
The DNA here is from genome assembly GCF_914725855.1 of Thunnus albacares. Lineage (NCBI taxonomy): Eukaryota > Metazoa > Chordata > Actinopteri > Scombriformes > Scombridae > Thunnus > Thunnus albacares. The sequence continues at coordinate 28,538,083 of NC_058122.1, forward strand.
AAGTGGTGGATACACACTGAATACCTGTTAATAGATTAATCCATGGTTGGTTTGTGCTCTGTACATGAAGAAAAATAAAGAATATCACGAGACTTATTGCTGAAGATCTAATAGAAAAAGAGACTTCATGACGCAGGTTGTACAACAAACATTCAGCTCTGGTTTGTTGCTGCAGCAGTCAGTGTAGGAGTGTTTGTAACGCTGGACCTCACAGACCCGTATTCTGTAATAAATATGTTTCCCTGCAGGAGTTTTTCTATGAGATCCCCCTGTCGGAGCTGGCTAACAAGACACTGGAGGTGACGGTGTGGGACTATGACCTGGGACGCTCCAATGATTTCATAGGTGAGACACTAATGCCTTGCTCTGATCACTGACCCTCTCAGTGAGTTTCACTTTGAACACATCATCATGACATCAAATCCATTCATCTCTACCAGAGGAGAAACCTCAGCGGGCCACAAACATCATGTTGGAAAATTCTCAAGAATGTGTTTTATATTTGGACTGGAGAGTAAATAAATCACCATGGGGATGTTTCTGACAGGATTCAGCGGTGAAGAATGTTGCTGCTGTAAATATTAATGAATCTAACGTATTTGTGTAGGCAAAGCAGCTCAGTGAGAGCTGGAGTTTGTTAGCTCTAGTTGTATTTTTATCATTCTTAACATCTGATTTCTTCTTTCTTTCTTTCTTAGCCATAGTCGGTCACCACCTTGGTCCATAATGAAATACTGTATCTCCAGAACTATTTGATGGATTGCTATGAAATTAACAACACATATTCAAGGTCCCTGGAGAATATATTCTAACCACTTTGGTGATCCCCTGACTTTTCCTCTAGCGCCACCAGCAGGTCAAAGTTTTTCAGTTATGCTGTCATTGCTGTCAAGGCAAGGCAAGTTTATTTGTATAGCACATTTCAACAACAAGGCAATTCAAAGTGCTTTACATAGAGCATAAAAGGCATTAAAACAGAATATTTGATTTGATTTGATTTATTGAACAGGACAGTGTGCAGTATTAAGCAGAAATGATGCACTGCACCGGAGTTAGCTTGAAGCTAATTTGCATCCGTAGTCCATTATAATCAAAACATACAACAGCACAACAACAAACAGTACAAAGCAAAAAAAAACAAAAACAAAAAACAAACAAGCAAACAAACAAACAAAAAAAAAACCCACAAAGAACACACCATACAAAATACAAAGCCACACACAACAGCACATCACATGCACCTACAATGTCAATTAAAAATCAATAATGTAAACTAGACTCAGTGGTCACACAGCTGATTCGTCTTTAGTTGATTTTTTAATTTGGCCTTGAATGCATCGATAGAACTAATTTATAAAAGCAACACAAGTAAAAGACATATAAAAACAATTAAAAAGTGTTAAATTTGGAAATAAAAAGAAGCTAAAAAGGGAATAAGACAGACAAAACAAGAGAAGAGCCCCTGAGGCAACTCACATTTTTTCCACTTGAGAACGCCTTTTTAAAAAAAGTTTAGGTTGTTGAAAAAAAGTTTAAAAGTTTAGTAATGCAGGATAACAGCGCGGCAGGCTGTAAAGTTTTACAAAAAGTCTTGTCTCAAAATTACTAAAAACATAAATGTGAGAGGGATGATGAAAACCTTCAGCAGCCAATCAGGAGAGAAGCTTTGTGCTGCGCTTGATGTTATAACTGAACTAAACCAGGACGCACACTTTTTATTTCTCTGGCTATGCGGAAATCTGATGTTTTCTTGAATAACAGCATTAAAACACAAGTCTTACAGGTAAAACATAAGACTCATGCTATTATAGGAGGTCAGTGTGGGCCACTGGTTTATACTCTAACAGGGCGGAGCCACGAATTAAAGCTTTTATTCACAATTTCAGTCCCAATTTTATTTTGAACATGTTTAAAGAAAAAACTAAATACAAATGTATATAATATAATATAATAGCCTCTTCTTCCTTTTCTGCAGATCCATCTTCCACCGTTCTGGTCTTGTATTCATCCATGTGATGCTTTAAGTTTGTCCCACTGTCCAGCTAAACTTCTCAGTTCTGACTGTCACCTGTCAGCTGTCAAATCTGATCAGATATTTACTGAGGTCTAGGAGTGCATTAGTGGGAACAGAAGTGGTTCTGATCTGATGAAAGCTCCTGGTGTCCAGCTATGCCAAATCAGCAAAGAGAGTGCCATGTGTCATAAATCTTCTGTGGATGGCCTCGATAGCTGTGTCCAGAATTGTGTTGTGTACATTTACCTCATATGCTCTCTCAGCATCGCTTACTGTAGCGCCTCATCTTGAGCCTGCTTTTTTTCTTCTTTGTTCTTTTCTTGGACAGTGCAGCCTCCATTTCAATGTCTGTTCCTCCCTCTCCTCAAAGTTTCATTTGTCCGTTTGACAAATGCATCTGCAGCTGCCTTCACAGTTGTGAAATCGCTGGCAATTTTGAGGCTCTCTTATGTGGCAATCACCATTCAATGGGCAGAGAGGATATCCATCCCTTTTACTTGGAGGTACTTGGACAGTGGAGTGGTTTGTTCAAACACACTCAGGAATATCTGTGCCGTTAACACTCTCAGGCCCTCTTTAAAGCCTTGTGCTTTAAAGGTATAATATGTAATTATTCCACATTAAAATGTCTAAAAACAACTAGACCTATGTTATATATGTTGTTGAGTTGTGTACTTACATTATCCCAAATGTTTCCAACAATTTTCAAACTCAGAGAAATCTGTAATTTAATCAAAGTAACGGACCGTTTCATTTGGTCGCATGTCAATGGCGTCATACCTCCTCTACCAAAGAGTAAACACGCACCAGATGCATACGGCGGCGCTGTGTTTGTCCGCTACAATGGCGTCTACCAAAGAGTAACTTACACACATACAAGATAATACATCGGTGTTGTGGTTGTTCCACAGAAACTGTTATAAATTGACTTTTATTCAGTTTTAAGCCACATTTTCATGATAAATTTAGGTGGTTTTTAACTATATCTTTTAGCCGGAAGAAGGATTTTAGTCATTGGACGTCTGGATCTTAAGTTATCAGAGAAATAAACTGGACAAACGTTAGCAGCAGCTCGGCTAACAGCCCCTCCAGGAAGTCTGGTGGTCTACAAACATCAGGAGAAATATTGATTTTTTTTTAGGTGAAACAGCTTTATTCAGTGTTTTTACCTGTAATCTCCGGGTCTGTTTGTTCTGGAGAGAAGGAGACCTCTGCGGGTAAAAATATCCCGAATGATGAACACTGGAGTAATCCTATCCCAGTGAAGCTGGTTATTTAACAATGAAGACAACAACTCCCATGATCCCTTGCTACTTCACACAGTCATCACACTCCGTCTTTTGTTATTGTTTTGATTGAGACCCCTAGCGGCTGAAATTACATATTGTGCGTTTAACACGTATAGTTGGCTTTTCTTTTGCCTGCTGTTCTATGGTGACCAGTTTGAGCACTGCATCGATAAAAAGGCCATCCTCTGGTTTACCAAAATGTCCAAACACTTTTTTTGAGAGCATCATGCTTGGCCCCAGCGTGCCTGTCCAACTGGAGAGAGGCGTCTGTGGCTTTTATCTTGGGTTCTTTTCTCCCACAGATTGACCCTCTGATAAGACTCCCTGATGATCACAGCTATATCAGCGTTCCACTTGTGATGACAGTTTGAGTAGTGTCAGCCAACACAAGATTAAGGACATGAGCATAGCACCACACATGCACATGAGTGGGAGGCTGAGAGGTTACCAGTGCTGAAAAACCTTTGTACTGGCCCCGCTAATTGGATGCCCCATCTGTTGCATTCCCTATACACATGGCCTTGTCCAGTTTCAGACACTCTTAGACTTCCAAGAGCAAGTCCACAAAGTATTGGCACTTCACTACAGCCTCTGTAACATACCTGAAGATTACTGAACACTGATCTTTCTGGAAATCACTGGAAATACTCTCTTGAATTAGATGGCCAACGCTATCTATTACAGAGTTCACAGTAGCTTTGGAGAGCAGGGTGATGGGAGACCCTCTACCTCTTGTTCCACTGGATTGATGTACTTTCTTGCTCCTCTTTACGCAATTGTCAAGATGCTCTTTTAAGCAGACAACATACTTTCCTAATAAAAGGATGACCCCAAAAAAAATGTTATGGTCTATGGTGTTTTCACCACCTGCCTGTAGCTCAGCCCCCTCTTCCCAAGAACTTTAACCACATCCACTACACGCTCAAAAACCTGGCGTCTCTTTCCTAGTTGTTCCCTATGAGCAGACATCTGACTGCTGATATTTGCTTTTGAGTAAATTTTGCTTTTTGATGCTTGATCAGGTCTGTTTGTTAATGCGTCTCAGCTAAATATTCAACTCAACTCTCGCAAGATTTCAGAACGAGACTTCTCCTTGGGTGATACTTGGTGAGACACAATAACAAACAGACCGGATCAAGTGAAAAATGAAGAAAAATGTTTTATTTCTCTGTATGGTGCTTTCCAGAATGTCATCAGACACTTATAATAACAATCTCAGCCTATCAGTGGCAAAACCAAACACTTCTAGGGAACATACATTGACGAGGCGATATTGCCCCGTCGGATTACATTATTGCTGGCTGAAGCATTCTCACTCAATACTGGACCAGTTTCAAAAATTGTTGTCCCCATTAGTCACTTAGACACAAAAAGATGGAGAAAAAGGGTCCAGGCTGAAAAATATAAAAGTTTTCCTTTAAGAGAGAGGCATGATGCATTTGAAACGAGGAATTTCATTTGCTTTTATTTCCTCTTTGATTTTAGACACTGTGAGATATCAACGTTGCCATTATATACACAAGGCTGATAGTAGCAGTCATTTCCTGCACATCGTTGCCGAAAGGAATTATGTCGGACTAATTACTATCAAAATAAAGCATGCATAAAGTTTGATAAAAACATTTATCGCAGCTAAATTTCCTAACACTGTTTTCTTGTAATTATGAGATATTTGAGTCATAATTATAAGATAAGGCTTCCACATTTTTTATGCTTCTGCACCAGCGACAGCCGTGGCCGAGTTATCCATCCGTCTGTCTCATTCTCGTGAACGCGATATCTCAGGAACACCTTGAGGGAATTTCTTCAAATTTGGCACAAACGTGCACTTGGACTCAAGGATGAACTTGAATTGATTAGAATTTGGTGGTCAAAGGTCCAGGTCACTGTGACCTCACAAAACACATTTTTGGTCATATCTCAAGAATACATACGCTAATTATGACAAAGTTTTACATAAATGACTAATAGGATAAAATGATGAATTGGTGACATTTTATATCCAAAAGATCCAAGGTCATCTTCACTGTGACATCGTAATGTTCTGCAAAAACACTTTTCCGGCTATTATTCAACACCATAACTCAGGAATATTGTGACCATATTTCCATTTGGTTGGATACTGAATTGGTGACACTAATCTTGGTGAAATCTTGGAACTGTGGTGATTGTTTAGATCTTCTGTGCTGCTTGGTTGAAGTGTGTGAAGCGTCCACAGTTTAGAATTTGTATTTTCTTTGCAGCGACATCCATATCTGAAGCATCATCTACTATCATGGCTACAACTTTGTGTTCTATCAAAATCAGCTTTACTGGCCGAGCGTGTGAACACATACAAGGAAAATACACTTAATACCTTTCATTAAATTCCCTCAAAGTCTTCACTACAAATTATTATATGAGTCTGGACAGACATGGATGTAAACTCAGACCTGGCATACAACCACAAGTTTCTTTTGTGAATCCAATGCACTTCTGTTGAAAACTATTAAAATAAAGGCAATAATTACAGGCCTCATGATTAAAAGTCAATCCACAGAATGACTCAAACTAACTGCAGCACATCCTGCTTCCTGTCGGTGTTTAGGTGGCGTTTCTCTGAGCTGTCACTCACAGGGCGACGCCCTCCGTCACTGGATGGACTGTCTGAAGAATAAGGGCCGCAGGGTGGAGCGGTGGCACATCCTGACCAACGAGCTGCCACGGACCCTCAGTCACGACTAAAAGCCAAGCAGCCGCCTCCACGCATGCAGACAGTCGCTGTCAGGGATCACATGGTTCACAGAGGTCCTCCGCTCACTCTGTGGGACGGACTCGAGTAACTTCACCGCAGGAATCAGCAGGAAGTGAGAGGAAAAGTGTATAATAATAACAATGACAGCCAGAGCAGAGTGCCTTCATTTCTGATCAGAAGAGAAGAAGCTTCAACACTGTCACACCTGCACTCAGCATCAACATCATACTGTTAACAGGTTTATGAGAGGAGGAACTCACAGGAATTAAACAGAAACCAAAACTGTAGATTTCACTGGATTTATAGTACCGCTAAAATTAAATTGCATGTGAAATTGCAAATTCAGGGAAGCGGGTGTGTGCTGCTCTCGCAAGTGAAGTAATTAACCAGATGTGCATTTGCTAAATGAATCTCTGAAGGAGACAGAAAGGAAAGTGAAACATCATAACACCATTCGCTGGCCTGTTTTTATGTGCCCCAGAGAGCCAAAATACCAACTGTACAACATTAAAAACATGGCAATGAGTCACACCGCTGCACTGGGCGACATGTTCCTTCATTATGAAGAATTTGGCCATGTTATTTTGTTTGGAAACGGCTCCAAAGACCAATAACTACATTCACGTTTTCAGTCCCTGGAGAGTAGTTCTGCGGACGCCACTGAACATGTGGTTTACTTTGAGAAATGTACAATGTAGAACAAAGTCAAGAGTTCGTGATATGTAGCACAACAAGCTAGTGAAGCTGTAAACAGAACCGCGTTCCCGTGCTTAGTGGTGCCTGCCTTACACAGAACTACTCTTCAGAGACTTTTGGAGCCGTTTCTAAACAAACTAACGTGACCAAACTCATCACGATGAAGGAACATGTCGCCCAGTGCAGCGTTGTGACTCACTGACGTGTTTTTGTGTTTTTGGACAACAACAGAGGAATAAGATATATCAGGCTTTGGATACACACACAATACTTGTTACTAGATCAGTTCATTGTTGGTTTGGATCCAAACATGAGATTTGATGACAGTAAGAAAAACATAGAAAACCACCAGCCAAATCCTTTAATGTTATGACCTCATAGATATGCAAATTAGTGCATAACGTAGTGTAATCTAGCAGCATCTTGTGACTTTTCAAGCAAGCTTTAGCTACTTTCCGATGGAAAGTGATGGCAACACTGTAAGTCACACAAAGAAGAAATTTCTGCTGAATCAAAAGTGTGATATTTTGGTTTTAGAAGAGATGAGGCTTCAGTGATGAAGACTAACTGACTGACTGATTTATCAAATACACATCTGGTTAACTTTCACACAAGGCGCTCAGCCCTGAGCCTTCTTTTGATGTGAGGAGTTGTAAAGGAGGCTACGCTGACATTGATGTCATTAACGCTACATATTGTGCAAACTCTACAACAAGAAAGTTCAATGCTTGTTTACTTGTGTTGTGCAAGCTGTTTATATGGCCTAGCGTAGCGCACACACTGTAGCCTCTTCTACATCATAAACAGGAAATTATATCTGGAACTAAATGACGTTGCAGAATAGTGCTGTTTTTTTGGGTCACTGCGCTGTGACCTTGGGCACCCTAAATCATAACCCCCACCCCCCCCCCAAAAAAAACTGTATTAATGCTCTGGACAGACGCAACAAAGGGCACCAGTGCATTCGATAGACATGTTTACAGTAGCTTGTTCTGGCACATAGTGAAATTGGCTTGTTATAGCTATAGCTATGTTATAGCTAGGACCAGGCTTGCTTTCTTACTTCTATTAAAGAGCAGATTCCCTCAACCTTTTAAATTCTCACTTTCTTGAATATCTGCACAGCTACAGTTTGTTAAAGGTTGGTAAAGATGTGGTTACAGTTGATAAAAATAGTTCCACCCCTCATAGACATTTGTTTTTTGTTATATATTAGATACTTTACATCTCAAACAGTCTGGATATGCTGCAGAGATAAGATCTTGTTTTGGTTATTCCTGCAATTGTTTAACTTTTTCTTTGTAAAATAAGCATTTTACGGGGAGAATATGTTCCAGGGTTGGACCTATTTGAACATTTGGTCTTCAAAGGTGCTAACAGTGAGCATGTTTCAGTGAAGAGGTTTAGTGTCCACTGACTGAAATTCTGTTCCACATTGAGAATATAATTTCTCATATTCGGGGACATAAAATGATACTGAACACTTAGAGAAAATACAAACCGTCATCAGCTTCCATTTAAAAATTGTACAGGTCTCTTCTTTCAGATAAAATCTGATTTTCTGTCACATCATTACTCTGACATCACGCATGGATCACATTTCTACTGCACTTCTCAATAAGACTGTGAAAAAACAAACTGCATCCTGTTGTTGCCATGATGATGATGATGATGATGATGATAATGATGATGATATATCAATACAAGTGGTTCTTCCTCGTTGTTGCATGATGCAATATGTTGATATACTTCTTTATATCTCTGTACTTCCCCTGCCTGTTTTCTAATTCAAAGTGAAGTGAGACATGATGAGGCATTCAGGTACAGCTCGTGTTCTGTTTACAGTGTTCTTGTTCCTCTTTTATGCACGACTGTATGTATGAATGTGGCTTTCTATACGATATTGTTGAACTGTTGTTTACACTGATCTTGTGCTTTACAGGTGTTCTTACATTTCTATCAGGTGTTTTATGTACGATGCAACAATAAATTTGGAATGCAACACAGACAGAAAACTGAGTTTGTTCTTGTGCAGTGATGCTCCTAAGTGGCTTCATGCTGCCCCCTGAAGCTTTAAAACAGAACTGCAACTGATGTCCATCACCAATAAACCTCATCAATCATCGCATTTTTAAGTTTTTTCTTCAGTATCAAAGTGATCCAGTGTAAACAGGAGCTGCTAACAGCTGGTTCACATGACTTTTAATGTAGACTATCTGACATAAAGTAAACAAATATCAGCTAAAAATGGTCCAGTTGACATTATTTGATGAGCTTTTATGAGGTCTTGCTCTCCTGATGGTTTTATTTCTTCCTGTCTTCATATCAGTTCCCAAACAGGCTGATATGTTGCTGTTAGCATGTTTGCATTTGTCAGATCAGCAGAAAGATTTTCATACAAAGGTCACAGTTTTTTCCATAAATAAAAAACGTTCACTTAAATCCTTAGAACTATATTTCCTCCTTCTCCCTCATTAAAAAATCCAGAAGCAGAATATGTAAATAATAAAGTCACAATAACGTTTGCTGCTTGTTGTGATATTTGTTAAATTTCAATTTTGTCATCCTGTTTTCTGTCTCTATTAACTCATGTAAACCCTTCATTTTTTCCCTGTTTCCCATAATGCATCAAACATATTGGCTATTTGGATGCAACACATGGGTCAACTTGCAGCGCTGACTGTACAGATGAAAAGTTCACAGCATCCGTCATCACAGACTTTTAAGGTCAGTGAACGCCTCCTGAAGCAGCAAGTAGACTGACTCATACAAAATCAATAAATGTAAACTTACATGTTTTTAAGACAAACATATTCAGCTTGGTGCTGCAATTTGTTGTGGTGCCCTGGGTTTTGCCTCTAAGGCTACATACAGGCTGCCTTATTACTGCAGGTTAAAGAAACCCTGCAGACACTACTCAGGGCTGAAAAACCTGTTTTTTTGCAGATAAGAACATTTCTTACCTATTTTTTAAACATAGATTAATAATTAGGGCAGTAAAGCCCAGTGCTCTTTGTGCACAAACATATTATACTATTAGGTATAGTAGTATTAGCTATATCATACAGCATACTGTGTTTTTAACAATACAGAGGTTTAATAAAAAATAATATAAATAATATAAAGTTAACAATGCCTATATTTTTTCTGCATATATATTTTTGTAAATATATAAATAATAATTGGAATGTACTAATAGTTTACTTCTTAAACAAACCTGCGCCTGTCATGTTAGAGCTGTGATAAGTTGTACTGCAACACTAGATTTTGGGTGAGCAAGCTGTCAATCACACAGTCTGTGCACACCCACTCAGGTGCCAATCAGGTGAAATCAGAGATTATATAAGCTAAAACAAACTGTAGAAATTAGTTATTTAGCCTGGTTTTGTCCGTCCACCAGTTTTTATTTTCTCATATCTTCAATAAAGAAAAAAAAAAATCAATAAAATTTAAAAAGGTGATTTCCAGGACAGAAGGCGTTGAGGTGAGACATCGAACACAGAAAAGGATCACAGCTCTGAGCCTCCAAACATTATGAAGTGTTAGACTTTTTATAATTTAAAAAAAAAACAGATTTGTCAAAAAAGTTTGCTGTGGATCAAAGAAATTTGTAGACAAAATTATGAATCAGTTAATAAAAATAAAACATTGCAAATAAACTTGAAATGAAAGGTCAACTAAAAAAGCAAAAAATCAAATCACTGACCAGAGACGTGTGCTGTTTGTTCCATTTTATACTGAAGTAAAGAGTTTGCAGTTTAAGTGAGTCAATCAACATTTTTAGAAGCAAAGGACAGTTTCACTGAACATTTATTTTGCCTAAAAAACAAAGATGTTTCACATCGATACAAAATACTGATAATCACACAGAGAAAATAAGGCTGCAGAGACGATCTACTCACATTCACACAGTCACTCCTGTTACTGTTTGTCTGCTTGAACGCTTCACAGCTGACAAAATATTTATTCTTGCTTCCTGTGAATCACGGCATATAAATCTGCAGATCATGATTTACAATCAGATGTCTTCCAGGAGTGAGATCAGACAAACCTCTTCTAACACGGATAGAAAAAAAAAAGAAAATAAATAATATATTCTATTTTTAGTATTGCAGAAACCGGTCTGTCACAAAGCAGGATGTCTCTTCTCATTAGTTCATTTTCAGTATCATTGAGAACAGTAAATGTGCAGCTCAACAGTCCATTTACTGATGTGATGCTTGTTAAGTCATGACTGCAATTACATCTGTGAAACCAGACCACAGAAACAGAGCGGAGTCAGAACAAGCTATACTTCTGTGGTCAATCAATAACCAGACAAACAAAACACCTGTCGCCTGAGCAGGAGGGTTTATTCTTTTTTTTGAAACATTTACATCTTTCAAAAAATCAACTTTTGGGCTCATTCGAAACCTGTCAACCCACTGGCATTTAAAACAGTATTAAAGTCCAACTGAAATTACATTTAATGACCCCTCGGCAGTCAAAAATAATGTCAGCATGTTTTTTTTTAATGTATTGTTAATAGTTTTGTATTATTAGAATGCAGTAAAAATGCCAAACACTGTTTCCTGCTTCTCAAAATGTCAGGATTTGCTGCTTTTCTCTGTTTATTATTGTAAACTCGTTGTAATCATCCCTGGGGAATTAAAGTACGTCAATATTGGATGATTCTGCAGCTCACGATGTGCGTTCAGAGTCGATGTTCGGTGAGAATTAGGGTGAAGAAGTTGAGGTGATGAATTGGCATGTAGCACGTTCCTTACAGGAGTCACAAACCTGTAATTTTGCTGTTTTTATGAACCGTAATCATGATTTATCCTTAACCTTTAAGTCTGACTGAAATCACGTTTAATCGTCCCTCTTTGTAGTCAACAATTATGTTTTTAAATGTATTGATGATAGTTTTGTATCATTAGAATGAAGAAAAGTCTCTGAAATGCTACTTATTGTCTCACCTGGGGGGGGATCAGGCTGAACGAGCATCTAATGGGTCTGAGCTGAGCAGCTAGTTAGCTATCTAGCCTGCTAACTTATGTTAGCCTGTGTGTGTGTGTTGTTTGGTGGCTCGTTCAACAAGCTAAGCTGCAGGACGAGATGTGTGTTCATGTCTGTAAGTTAGATAAGAAGGAAACTTCATCAGGAAAGCTAATGTGGGTTGTTGTTCAGAGTCTGTGGCTCTTGTGTTGTGTAGCAGGATGCTATCAGGCTCAGTGTGACCGTCTGCTCTACCAACGATAAAACGCCACGTTATGACTTTATGCAAGATTTTGATTTGCTGTATCAGAATAAGGACTCCAGCTATGTAAGCAGATTATGGAAAACAGAAAACATATTGCCTTATTATCTCCATAAAAAGTATTTCCTCATCAATCAAAATTTGTTATGATGATAATGTTGTTCTCATAATAGCAGGTACCTTTACTGTGACAAACAGGCCAACCAGGATTTTTAATGACAGATATTTCATCTTATCAATCTAAAGCACTATTAATCCACATTCTGGACATGAACTGACCATGAGTTGATCAGTATATGAGACGCAGATATGTAACCATGGTAACACACATATCCATCAGCACGTAACGATCAGAAAGTGGAAAGCAGTTATTTTTAGCAGTTTTTCCATCAACAGCGAGTGAAACATAGTGACGCTGTCATTATCTCCCCTGGAAGACTATGATGAAGGCTCCTCTTTAAAACCCTGTTTCTACCTGTCTTTTGTCATTTGTCATAACAAGAGGTCCAGTTGCTGTTATCATAACTTCTTCATGAGGTCTTGAGCACACGAAGAGCAACAATGTGCTGTATAACTTATATAGAATTAGGGCTCAAACCCGAAGGTGTTAGAACCCTTCTATGTTTATGCCAGTTTATTATTATTATTATTTTTCTGCTGCATTTGCTCAAATTGCTGTGAGCTGGAATGATCGAAAACCATGAAACTTGGCCCAATAACTGGAAATGATGTGTATGAAGCCGATCAGCCAGATGGTGGCGCTGTACTTAAAGCCCCAAAAATCAAACAGCAACCTCAGAGGCTGTAGAATGAAGCCAAAAACTGCAGTTCCTCGAACGGCCACTTGAGGCTCCAAAAGCGAGTCAATCCCCACAGACCCCCATGTTAAAATGTCCAACTTTACAGCAGAAATAAACTTGTTTACAGTCTGGTACAAACAACGGTTTTGGTCTCTGTAGTTAATTTCCTCTTTCATGACAACTGTCCGGGGTGAATTTTTTTTTTTATAACTCACCCGTTTAGGTTTTATTAAGCCGTAAAGTTCTGCATAATGAAGGACATGGCTGCTTTGAGTGACAGGTCCGCCAGCCGCTAGGTGGCTTGTTTCAGCCATTCGGCCCCGCCTCTTTGCCCATTTTTGATTGGCTGGGAGTTAGGCAGCGTCACGCACTGCCAAGATGGCGACGGCCGTAGCGGCTCACTTTGAGCTTCAAAACCGCTCTTCAGAAACCAACGGGTGACGTCACGGTAACTACGTCCATATTTTTATACAGTCTATGCCAAAAATTCAGTTTTGGAAAGGCCACGCCCCTCACACTGTAAGTCTGTTTGACTTGAAATTTGACACACAAGTGCGGCTCAATCTGCTCTACAGAAAAGCCTCTCGGACCATAAAAGTCCACCGTGATGGATTTTTTACCAAACAGTAATATAAATAGAACTTTTTGGATTCTGTATACAGCGTTGGGGGACTGAGATACACATTTTTATGATAAATGAGCAAGATCAAAATTGAAATGCTGCAGGCTTTGTGATGGTGAAACAAGTGTGTGATTGGTCTCACTTCCTTAAACAGAATTAAACTAGGAGTGACAAAGTGACTCACCTTCGTGAAGCCTGAAACCTGCTCAATGCTGCTCACAGCTTTAATCAATCAATCAATCAATCAATCTTTATTTATATAGCGCCATATCACAACAGAAGTCATCTCAAGGCACTTTTCACATAGAGCAGGTCAAGACCGTACTCTTTAATTTACAGAGACCCAACAGTTCCCCCATGAGCAAGCACTTGGCGACAGCGGTAAGGAAAAACTCCCCTTTAACGGGTAGAAACCTCAAGCAGACCCCGGCTCTTGGTGGGCGGCCATCTGCTTTGACCGGTTGGGTTGAGAGAGAGAAAGAGAGAGGGGAAGGGGGAGGGGGGACAGCAGAAAAACAATGACAACAACAAACAACAACAAGCACAAGCATCAACAGACAGGGAAGGATACCATCAGGAGCATCCTTTAATGTTATCTGACTGAGCTGCTTCCTTCCGTTGATTGCAATCAATGCATCTTAACCCAAAAATGGCTGCTTTTCACAATATTACAACGTGTTGCTTTTCTTGTTTTAAAAGGAGAAAACTTTCTCGACACATGGCGAAACTTTGCGGATGCGTAAGCAGATGATGAAACGGTATTTAATCAAAATAATGTGAATCTAGGGGAATTAAAAATACAACTTTCTCACTTTTGGTTTCTTTTTTTTTCTTAAAGGAGAACACAGGACAAGTGATTCACAGAGCGGATATGTTGCTGTAAAAGATAAACAATCTTAATTTCAGTTGGACTTTAAAGTATAAGCTCATAATTTGAATTCATCACTGTCTGGGTTGGTCTGGATTCTGGTTTACAGTAGATGTGTTGATGCCAGCTACTCCAAACTTCACATTTCTGGTCCAAATTTGAAAATAAACCCTCTTCCAGCGAGAGCAGAGAAATGTAGACTCCACTTTCAGTCCAAAACTGAATAAAATGAACAATCTGAAGCCATCTTTTGTCTCTTTTTTTTGGGTGAAGACCCTGTGATCAATCCTCTGCAGGAGACTCTTTCTGGCAATATTTGCTTACAATCAAAAATCAAGACAGAAAAATAAATAGATAAATAAATATGAAGGCTGTGTAGCTGCCTTGAAACCAAAACTTCATCATGTCCCCCTCAGAAAAAACACAAAGTGCTCTATAGACGCTCAGCGGGAGGAGAGAGAGGAAGTCAGCAAAGATGTAAATGGACTCCTCGTTAATCAATGACCTCCTAAACACTGCTGAGTTCTCTTTGCATCTTTACGGGCCAAATGATTGCATCTTTACAGGTTCAAATCTGAGATCTTAAGACGTTACAGGTTTTTTTTTTAATGAGTTCAATTTTGATAACTGAAAACATCCAGCAGTTACGGAGCAACATTATCATTCATGTGGAGTCGTGTTTCTGTCCAATATTCACTCTCTTTTAGTTCTGTTTTTACTCTCTACCAACTCCTGAGGGAAATATCTGGCTCTTTAGCTGCTAAATGCTCCACTATGTTCACCAGCTAGTCTACAGCTAACTGAGCAGGTAGTGTACAGCGGCTTTTTACAGCTTTTTCTCTGTAAACAGCTGCCTGCTGCGGCCCAAAAACGGCGCTATGAGAGCGCTGAGAGTGAACCAGAACAGTAAAAGTTGCAGCCGGACAGATAAACAATGAGCTGAAACTCACTATAAAGCTCCATTCATCACTACAAGACACAACCAACACTTAACACTGACAGCTCAGACGTTAGGTTTATTAAAATAGATAAATAGCCACTTTAAGTAAATAAGCTGACTAATTCTTCCAACTCTTAAAAAAGCTGGATGATTTGAACCTGATCAGACGCAACGATTTGGTTTGTAAAGACCTTCAGATTTAAGAAAAACATGTTTGTTACCTGCTGGCTTGCAAGGATGCAGCCTCACCTGAACACTCACATCTGTTCATTAAAACACATGTTTCTTCTCTGTGCAGACTCGACCTCGCTGCAGCCTCTCTCTCTCTCTCTTCTGACCCGTCCAATCACGCGTTAGCCACAAAGCACATGTCTTTCTTTAGGTGGATCTGCAGGCCGCTGGCGCTGGTGAATGTTTTGGAGCACTGGACGCAGCGGTACGGCTTCTCTCCTGAGTGCGTGCGTTTGTGCTTCTTCATGGTGTCTCCGTCGCTGAAGGTGCGGCAGCAGTACGGGCAGCTGTACGGCCGCTCGCCTGTGTGGATGCGCAGGTGTCGCCGCAGGTTTCCTCTCTGGCTGAAGCTCTTGGAGCAGAAGGTGCAGCGGTGCGGCCGCTCGCCTGTGTGCGTGCGCAGGTGGCGCCGCAGGTCAGCCGACTGTGCGAAGGACTTGCAGCACCAGTCGCAGGCGTAGGTCTTTCGCTTCTGCTCCAGGTGGAGGCGGAGACTGCTGGCCTGGCCGAACGCTTCGCCGCAGCGGGGACAGCGATGAACGAGCTCGGGGACGTAACCGGCGACTGCGCCGTCATCAGACGTCTCCTGAGAGCTCTTCTTGTTGTGATCATGTCGGTCAACACGCAGCACCACCGCTCTGTCTGCTTCTGCTCTGAAACTCGACTCCTCCAGGGAAACGCGGGTGTGTGCGTTCGCTGTCAGAGACTCTGTGTGATCTTCCGGTTCAGTCACTTTGTATTCCTCAGGTTCAGTTTTGATGCGAGCAGGAGCCGGGGCCCGCGGCTCCTCTCTGAGCGCTGGAACCTCAACGTGGATTTTAGGGACCGCAGCAGAGGACGTGTTCAGGGTGGAGAGAGAAGGAAGAGGGGAAGCTTTCCTGAACGCCTCTGGCTGCAGGTCAGGCTTCAGCACCGACTCCCAGGACTCAGCTGGCTTCTTGTCGCCCGGCAGAGAAGTCTCACTCTGGACCGACAGTAACTGGACCGACAGCACCTGCTCATGTGTCTGACTGGCTGGAGGCTGTCTGGTCTGGTTCAAGGTGGAGTCTGGCTCCTCTGAGCAGGACCTCAGCTCCGGATCACTGGGCTGCTGCTCAGGAGCTGCGAAACTAAGACCGGACCTAGTGGATCCTGGAACAACAGAGGACAATACTACAAGTCAACACAAGAACAGAAAAAAAACACACTAGCAGTCATTTGACACTTTCTTGGAGTAAGTTTAAGAGGTGAAAGCAACCGACACTTATTTTCATTGTCTGATGAAAAGATCATTTAGACTACAAAATGTCAAAAACACTCACAATCTTCTAAAGCCCAATGTGACGATTTATGGTCTCAAACTCAAAATATTCAGTTTACTGCTGCAAAGATGATGAAGATCAGCAAATATTCACATTTCAGAAGTTGGAAAATGTGATTTTTGTTTCACATTTTTGCAAAAAAAGAAAACCTAAATAATTGATTGATTAACAAAATAGTTGCCAATTAATATTCTGTTGATCAACTAACTGTCTAAGTGTCTAATTATTTCATCTCTAAATGTTACCCATTACATTACCTTTAAAGTACCTTTAAATTTAGACCAACATGCTTTGAACCAGCAAACTAAAAGTAGCTAAACCGCCTCAGTGGTCTACTTTCAGCTAGAAATGGACGGAGTTCCTGAAGAGCTAATCTTTCTATTCATTCACAAAGTAGTTATGACTGAACAGCTATGAATAACATAAATGTGTATAGATTTACCCTTTAATGTAAACAGAGACAATGGACTGTCACTCAAGACTCTGAATAAAAGATTATTTAAGTTAGTTAGTTAACCAGTTGCCCCAAAATAAGGTGACCAGATGTTTCGAATGATTGGGACAGTCCCGTATTACGAGCAATTGTCCCGAATCTCGAATCCTGTCCTGTTTGTCCTGAAAATTAGACTAAACCAGAGTTTTGATTAGTTTTAGGCTAATAAAACATTAAATACTGAGTGAGACGGTGAAACATTCTTTTGATGTTGCCCACAGACGGGCACTGTTGACCTACATGAATTATGGCTCTTGTAGTTTTTTTTAGTCGTGTACAGTAGTGCAGCAATTTACTAAAGAACTATGCATAGCAGCAAAGCGTTGAATTAAAACATTTATGGAGGGTAATTAAACCATTCATCGCTGACATGAAGCCCTAACGGATAATGATTAACACACTGTTATATACAACACAGTCATTGTGTTTCTTTTTCCCAATGACAGACAGTTGACTTTATGAACAAAAGCAATAAATTTTAGGGTTGATTTTCGACTTTCACATGTTGACTTTCAAGTGTTTTATTGCTCGTTGATACTGAACGTAATGTACTACAGGCCACGCCCACCGTGGACACGTGACACCGCCCACTTTGAACTCCCCTGTACCGAATTTCACCTTTTCTCATCCCATCACCTTAACCACCAGAACTATTTCTCCTAAGAGGGGAAAACGTCATACCAGACTCCATGCGAAAATCTGTTAATTTAATGTCGTGTTGTTTCATGTTAAACATAGATCATATAAAAACTGGGTACTTGGTAAATTTTCTGTATCAATAACTTTCAGAGATAAACAGGACATATAGACAGCTGATCCACAAAGAAGCATCTCAGTCTTTCAATGGCGAAATCTATTCACAGTACATGAGATGATTATTTATGTCGGCGCTTCTTTGGTGGAGGAAAAGAGGAAGTGACAGGCAAACTGACACCAAAAGACTCATATGTCATAAAATTTCGACCGACTGGGTTTCTCTTACGGTGCCGAATTTAAACCTTACTCTTTAACTACACCGAAAACCTTTTAAATATGTATTACAGCGTGATTTAACGTTAAATTCCTCTAAACGATTTAACCGGACAGATTTTCAGCGCAGTTTGGAGCATCGTTTTCTCCGGGCTCGCCTCGGTGCTAACCAGCTAGCTCGGCCCTTACTCAGCCACTCAGTCTCGGCCTCCAGCAGCAGGATGTCCCGCAGCTGCCTCCGCAGGCTCTCGTTCTCCCGCTTGGTTCTGGCGGTCTCCTCCCGGTACTCGGTCACCGTGTCCTCCACTACGTCTAAGATCTCCTTCACCACCGCCGTCAGCCGCTCCGTCAGGTAGGCGTTCAGCAGCTGCAGTTTGGTCATTTTGGAACCATAAACAGCTGCGGCTGCATCCACACCGGAAACAGAACAAGACAACAACAAACGAAACCGGAAACCTTTCTTCTCTTTTGTGCTTCAACATAAAAGTGTCGTTTAAAAAAATCTAAAAAAAAACCAAACATCGACTGTAAAAAAAATAATGGACGTAGCCACCGTCACGTCAAACTACTGGTTTGTGAACTACCATTTACGATATTTTTTTTTGACCCGCCCTGCTCTGTCTCTGATTGGCGTACTTTGATGTTCTTACCCTTACCCTAACCAGTCTCACTCCTCACCAAGCGGCAACCACTGGGGCTGTAAAATGAAGCCAATGCGGAAGTGCCAAAATCTGCAGTTCCTTGAATGGCCACTTGAGGCTCTAAAAGCGAGTAAATCACCACAGACCCCCATGTTAAAATGCCCAACTTTACAGCAGAAATAAACATGTTCACAGCCTGGTACAAAAAACGATTTAGGTCTCTGTAGCTAATTTCCCCTTTCATGACAACTGTACGGGGTGAATTTTTTTATAATTCACCCGTTTAAATTTTATTAAGCCGTAAAGTTCTGCATAATGAAGGACATGGCTGCTTTGACTGACAGGTCTGCCAGACGCTAGGTGGCTTGTTTCAGCCATTCGGGCCGCCTCTTTGCCCATTTTTGATTGGCTGGGAGTTAGGCAGCGTCACACACTGCCAAGATGGCGACGACCGGAGTGGCTCACTTTGAGCTTCAAAACCGCTCTTCAGAAACCAACGGGTGACGTCACGGTAACAACGTCCATATTTCTATTCCATATTTCCGTCTATGCTCCTCACGCCTAAACCTGAGTAACCCAACCAAGGAAGCCAACGAGTACTAGCTAATCAGAGGCAGAGTAGGGCAGGTCATGACTTCACCATCCTAGGAAGAAAAGAATTAGCCTACCATTTTGAAGGTGCAAGTTTGGCATTTTGACTGTCACCATCTTGGTTTTTTGGAACCAGGAGTGACCATATTTGGATGAGAGGGTGGAGGTGACCCAAACGCTAGCTGCTAGCTTGGTTAGCAAGGTGCATCCGTAATTCATGTTAACTGTTATGTTAATTGGCATACCAATCTTGGCTAGCTAACAGGCTAAAACAAAACGCACTTACCGGAAAAACTGAACAGCCGACTCCTTAGAGGGTCTTTTAGTTCAACCAAACGTTGAACAAGACTTTTTTTAGGCGACCAAAATGTTACAATCAACTTTAATGAACTGAAAACACTCTGAAATAGTGACGGCTAAGTCTATACTCTGTGAATCTGCTGCTGCTTTATCTTCTGTTTTACTCTAAATGGGACCGTAATTTACAAAATGAACATCATGCTGTATCGAAGAAGACTTGAAACTAGTGATTGAGACCATAAACTCATTAGGAAAGTGTTCACTGAGGTAATACACGGATGTCTTAAGAGAACTGTATACAGTGTTGGAGGCCCTGTTCATTCCTAAGAGAGTTGCTCAGTGGCACATGAAGCCAGCAAAGCCACTTCCCACCTTAAAGAAATTACCAGCATGAAAACATAAAGAGACTTCCGCTGGTGTGCATGCTCTATGGCCTCAATGCACCCATAGAGCATGCACTCTGGACTCCAGATACCTCCGCTGGCTAGGCCAGCTAACTTCCAATTTATCCCTCTGACTAACTTGAATGGGGATAAAGCAATTTAATTATGCGGCTCTTCTAGAATTTTCAAATGTTATCTGATGGTGAAACGAATCATTTCAAGTCCTTTTGTGATGCTCAAAAAAATGTATCCGCCATTTTACAGCCGCTCTTTTTTCCATGATCGTGTGTGGGGGAAAACGCTGTTCTTGGGACTTTGAGGTAATAAATCAAGTGAGACGTAGAGTCATTTTCTCAAAGATTTCTATACAATCAGACTTCTTTTTGCAGTTAGTGAGTCGCCCCCTGCTGGCCATTAGAGAGAATGCAGGTTTAAGGCACTCCCTCCTTGGCTTCAGTTTCAGACCCAGAGCTACCTGCTTGCTAAAAATGCGAAAAATGAATTTTGCCCAAAAAAGGCACATATTATATATCTATCTGGCTTTTACTTAAAACACATTATCAGCAAAATGTAGCATTTTAGACATATTTGTTCATTGTCAGCCAAGAATTGTGAAGTCTGGATATTTTGATTCCTCGAAATCACTGCATCAGTGATTTTATTTAGTTAAATTTGACATGTTTTTCTTATCTTAAACCAAAATAGGTTAAATAATATAACACAAGCCAGATGAAAGGAGGAACAATGAACCTTTTAGGTTAAAATATTGAAACCAATATTAACAATAAAGTTTATTTGTATATCAATTCTCAAAACCAGCATTACAAAGAGCTTTACACAAAAATGAAACAATAAAAACAAAGATACAGGAATAAAAGGTGAGGCAGTGAATCATAACACAAAGTGTAAAAAGAAAAAAATATATCAAGCATAAGAAACAAAAAATCAAACAAGTTCACGCCAGTTGGTCTAAAATTCCTCATTCTTCAGTGGAAAAATACAGATATTTATACCAGTTGTTATTATTCTTCAGGAGTGTGAATAAAGGTATTCTTGTCATGTTTGTTAATGTCTGACAGATGCTTAATGTGTATTAACAAAAAGGAACCACATTACACACGGCCTAGCATCATCACACTGGCTTCCTTTTACCTTTTAGAACTGATTTTAAGATGTTATTACTTTTAATAGCCTCAGAATATATAATGTGCTTCTTAACATCCTATGAGCCTGAACGTAGTCTTTAGATTGTCTAATAAGTCACTTCATGCTGTCCTCAGATCTGATTTAGTGACCAGCGGGACCACAACATCTGGATTACTGATCAACATCTGTGTCAACTTTTAAAAAGCATTTAAAAACTTTATTTTTTAGGATGGCATAATCCTTATAATGCTCAAATGTTTTGCGTATTTGTACACACGCATAAATGTGTGTATGTGTCATGTAGTATGTGTAGGAAGATATATATGTGTACACCTGTGTGTGTATTTATCTATATACTTCTACATGTATATGTAGGATTTTATGGATATGTGGACATACACAATATTTGTTTTTACTTTAATATTTTATGATTATATTTATTCTGGATCTTTTTAGCACTGCTTAATTGTTTATTTTATTGTCTTTACTTTTTCTAATTTATGTTGTTTTTATCGCCTTGTGACTCTCAAAAAGTGCTATATGAATGTTCAATTATTATTATTATTATTACTATTATTATTGTTGTTGTCATTATTATTATTATGTTAGTGTTAATACATATGTATATGTTTAAAATGTATTAATTATTAGTGCGATTATTACAAACAACAGTAACATCACTGACTGTACTGTAACAAGTTATTTTAATAAACAACACGATCACCTTTGAATGCATCGCACATGGTTTGATAAAGTTTATTTTAATATCTTATTTGATCATATTAATCTGTATAAATATCTGTGTTATTCTCAATGTGGAGTTGAACACTCGAACTGTGATCACTCGAGAACGATGAGACAGAGAGCAGACATCTTGTGTCCAGCAGGAAAACTTTAGAATTTAAATACACTTACATATTCATAGATTCTGGAATTTTTAATGAGGGAGAAGGAGTAGATGCCATTTTAAGGATTTTAAAAATCCTTAAAATGGCCATCCTCCATGGTAATTTTTTTTTTTTTTTGTGGAAAAAATGATATCAGACACAAATTATTATTCAAAGAGTATTTTACCTGTATCTTAAAACATGTCTGAAGGGGATCTTTTAACTGCTGTTATCAGAACATACCGTGTAGTGTTGCAGTTGCTCCCTGTGACCACTGGAGGGCAGCGAGTACAGTCTGTGGTCCAACATCATACTGCATGTTTCCAGTGAAGACTTTCAAAATGAAAAGCAATACAAAACATAACTGCCTCTTATATTGTGTTGAAATATGTCAATAAAAGTGGGGGAAAAAACGTTCACAGAGGTGGTATTTATTGAAATCAATAACACATAAGCAATAAAAATAAATATATATAACACAGGTGGATGGAGTTCTCTGTACCTGTTTTTTTTTTGAATTTCTGAAAAGCATTTAGTCTAGAAAATATCAGAAAACTGAAACAATCTTCTAAAGCCCAACTTGACGTCTTCAAATGTCCGATTTAGAGTCTAAAACTCAAAGATATTCAGTTTACTATCATAGAAGATGAAGAAAACCAGCAAATAATCACATTTGAAAAGCTGGAAACAGTAGATTTTTTTGTAGTTTTGCTTTTAAAAAAGAGACTTAAACGATTCATTGATCAAGTAATTCTCATTTCTGAATTCTTTCAAAAAGTCATTATTGCTAGCCAGCTGTGAATAATAATGTAAATGTGTATGGATTTACCCTTTAATAGTAGCGGCGATGACTAACAGTCACCCAAGACCCTGAATAAAAGATTATTAAAGTTAATTAGTGAGCCAGTTGCCACCAAAACTAATTTCTCCGGTGTGGAGAAAACGTCACACCAAAGTACGAAAATTAGTCAATTTAATCTTGAGTTGCTTCATGTTGAACGTTGAGCACGTAATAATGAGGTACTTGAAAAATGTTCTGTATCATTAACTTTCAAAGTTTAATACTGCATATAAACAGCTGATCCACTAAGAAGTGTCTCTTTTTTACTAGCAAAACTATTCTCAGTACATCAGATTATCTGTATTTTCTCAGTGGAAATAAGAGGCAAATTTACACCAAAAGTCACATTTGTCATTAAAATTTGATTGAGTGGGTTTATTTTATGGGTGTCTCCTTGACAACATAGAAAAAATATCCAATATCCAAAAATAAAAGTGTGCAAAAGATTCACAGACATGGTATTTATTACAGGACTGTTATATTGGAATAAACTATACGATGAAGCTGTTCATATTGTTTAAAAAAAACAGAATCTATAAATACAATTAACATTAGTAGTAACACAATTTTATCAGTATCTGTGAATAATAATAATAATAATCAGTATAAATATCTGCATTATCCTACTGAAGAACGTGGACTTGTAGACGCTAACTGGTGCATTGTTGGGATTGTGCTCTGTCAGCACAAACACAGCAGGACAGGGACAGTGAAAAAAGGTGCAGCAAGTTACCCACAATTCACCAAGACAATACAGGAAATCTCAACATTTTCCTCCAACATAAGAGCATCACTGTCACACAGTTGTTTTTAGAAATCAAGAACTCTGCTGTTGTTTTTAGAAGTAGGACACATTTTGTCAAAATTCATTATAACTCTTCATGGTTTTGTGTAACTTAACTTAGATAATTACAGTACATACAAGTTTATACCTTTTTATATTATAAGCACATAATGTGCATATGGAAGGTGATACTGCATTGCACTGGGAGCCAATAAATTGATTGACGTACTGGATTATTGTGATGGTTTTTCTGTTTACGTGGAGCCTTCCTGTTGTTTGTTTGTGTCATCCAGCAAAGAGAGCGTTACTGCCACCTGTAGTGAAAAATGTACCTCACATTTCTCTTGTTATAATGTGAAAACATCTTATTTTTAATATGAAAAACGTTCTTGTCATATCAAGACAATGGTTTTCATTATAATAAAACACGTCTGTCATTATAAGGATCAAGTTTTCTCATAACATATTTACACTTCCCATCGGCTTTCAGAAACAATAGCTGATAACAACTCCATCTTGGTTCCTTAGAAAGAGTAGAATTATGTTTAATTCAATATGTGATCGCCCTAAATGACAGAAAAACTTGATCAATTCATTCAAACATTCACAAACAGCAGTACTGCTGTTTTTAGGACACCTTTCTCCTTATAACCAGTAATTATTCTCATTATAACAAGAAAATGTACTTGTTTTAATGTGAATAAGTATCACGTCATAATGAGTTGTTTTTATTAATGTAATGAGAAAATAATCATAATCATAATGAGAAAACCATTTCATTATAATGTAACATTTTCTCATTCTAACAAGGAACTGAGCAAATATTGTTCATCATGGTGGCAGCAACATGCTGCTGTACATTACAGTGATCTAACATGGTTGAGATTAAATCTGCATTAACTGACGTTTAGTTTTCAGGAGAAACAAGAAGTGACCAACACTGACACATCATCAGCCTTTAAGTTGATATGTTGAACTTGTTAGCAAACAGTTGCTTATTTCCACATCCAGCAGTTACAACGATTCATGTGGAGTCGTGTTTCTGTCCACCTGGTGAATGTAAGTCCAATATTCTCTCTCTTTTAGCTCTGTTTTTACTCTCTACCAACTCCTGAGGGAAATATCTGGCTCTTTAGTTGCTAAATGCTCCACTATGTTCACCAGCTAGTCTACAGCTAACTGTGTCTGTTCGCCGTTTGGTGCTGAGCAGGTAGTGTACAGTGGCTTTTTAGAGCTTTTTCTCTGAAAACAGCTGCCTGCTGTGGCCTGAAACGACGCTATGAGAGCGCTGAGAGTGAACCAGAACAGTAAAGTTGAAGCCGAACAGATGAACAATGAGCTGAAACTCACTATAAAGCTCCATAAAGCCGAGAGGAGCTGCAGAGTCACTGATAATTCTCTGTAGGTTCATCACTACGAGCCACAACCAACACATTACACACTGACAGTGAACACAGTGTTATTAGACCTCCAGGATACACACAATGAGATACTGTCAGGGAACGACTGCAGTAATAGTTAAAATAAACCAATGTTGAAGTGAACAGTGATCTCTCTTGGTAAAGGTTGATGTTTACTGACCCGTCCATCTTCCCCACTCCTCCCAACATGGACTTTGTCACTCTGCACCCGTCATAATTACTATGGCTGCTGGAGGGTGCTGTCACTTGAACGTTATCTCACGTTGTTGTGGGGTACTTACTGAACCTACTAATGCTAAAACAAATTTATTTTTGAAACAAAAAATGACTTCATGCTGACAGAGGAGTGTGTGGACCAAAGACAGTTTAACTTGGAGGACTTGTTAGTGTGGATTTTGAAAATTAGACATCATGATGTGGATTAGAAAGGAGCAAAGACAAAGAGAGATTTTGATAATTGTCTGTAGGTTCATCACTACATTGTCATTTAATAAACTGGTATGATAAAAATATTGATTACAGACACTTAAAGGACCAGTGTGTAGGATTCAGTGGCATCTAGTGGTGAGGTTGCAGATTGCAACCAACTGAATACCCCTCCCCCTCAACTAGGGCATTACGATACTGGTACCAATAGCAGTACCCTTAAAATGATACCAATACCACTAGAGTACTTCATCTGGTACCTTTTTTTTTCATTCGATACCCATCATGTGAATGGAAGCATTCAATTAAAATGCCACCACTCCTCCCTATCCAAATGATTTTTACACAAATACATTTTGAAAGTGTTCAAATTATTGAAATGTTTATTACTGTGTAAAACTGTACAATGAAGTATTGTCACCACAGACTGTTGGGGTTGTAATTGCTGCAGTAATGGGCCAATCACACGTTGCATTAAATCAAAGAAGGCTTGCAGTGATTGGCTGCAAGCCAAAACCAAACCATAGGTCATTTTTTACTAGATCTGGGTGCAAAAAGGATCGAATGCAGGTATCGCTTGACTGAGGTTTCAAGACTACTCGGTTCTGGGTTATTTCAGTCGATACCTTAAAGGTGGAAGAGGACCCGCTCCCTATGTAGATATAAAGGGCTCATTCTAAGGTAAAGAAACCATGATTCTTATTTTCAGGTGATTAAACACTAATTAAAACATACTCATGAATATGATGTTCCATTTCTTTTTTAAGAATTCTTTATTGCAGGTTATTGTTGGATACAGTCCACATTGGTACATTAAAACAATCTTAATTTTCCATTTTTCTTTCAATAACAACATTATAGCGGTGTAAAAGAGCATACAATCATAATTATTTGGCAGATTTTATACACATCGATGCTAGAAAACAAGAGAATGAACCAACAGATACATACAGTTACCACTGTTACATGGTTGGTATTGTTGATCATTCATCCCACATGATATTCCATTTCTGCCAGTTGATCCTACACACTGGTCCTTTACATGCATGAACCAGTTTCTCAGAATCAGCTGTTGAGATGTAAATCCTGAGGCTTTCATTTTGAAATTATAAACAGACACTGCTTTTAATGTCAGCCAGCTTCACACTGATGGAGGATGGAGAGGAAAGCAGCACAGACACGCACTCGCACTCGCACACACACACACACACACACATGCACACACACACACACACACACACACACGCACACACACACACACACACACACACACACACACACACTCTCTTAAAGCACCCCTCCCTTCCCTTTCAGCTCTTGCGGTGGAACACACGGAGAGCTGCAGCAGTGACACTCAGCACTCTGCATCATCACAGATCAACACCACAATCACAAATAAAAGCAGGAAAAGGCTAAAGAGATACTCCACCATTTCTCCCACAGGTCTGACGGGGCGTTTGGGTCGTAGCTGTGTGTCAGATTTCGTATTTTCCA
The DNA here is from genome assembly GCF_914725855.1 of Thunnus albacares. Classification (NCBI taxonomy): domain Eukaryota; kingdom Metazoa; phylum Chordata; class Actinopteri; order Scombriformes; family Scombridae; genus Thunnus; species Thunnus albacares. The sequence goes on from NC_058122.1 coordinate 28,565,193, forward strand.
GCACTGTGGCTCTGTCTCACATCACTGGATTGTACCTCCCGTTTCTTCTTCTGCAGAGACAAGATGAACTTCACCCTGCAGCTTCCCGTTGACTAGGACCAGGTAAGATCTGTGGTGATAAAATATGTTTTTATTTCACATGTCAGGTGTATGAAACATGTGCTGCTGCTACAGTACCTACGGTGGGTGTGTCGCCCTCCCTCAACTCAGCCTGCATCACCCCAACATCTGGATTTTTACCTTTTCTTTGTCTCGCTTTGATGCTGATGCATTTGGTGCATTTTGGACAGCGACTGTCTGTGTGTGTGTGTGTGTGTGTGTGTGTGTGTGTGTGTGTGTGTGTGTGTGTGTGTGTGTGTGTGTGTGCCTTTTTGTTGCCTCTTTGGGACCTTTTCCGGTACAAACACCGACCTTGTCAGGACCAGTCCACAATGAATGGAAGTCAATGCAATGTCCTAACAAGGTGTGTGTGTGTGTGTGTGTGAATTGATGTCACACATGCTCATACATCAGTGTGTTAAATATGTATAAAATACATTTGTAGTTGTGTCACTGTCATGGCGTGACATCCTCTGCATCACAGGACGTGTTTTTTTTATTTTTCCTCATAAGCAGGAACGATTGTGTCATATTTTTTATATATATTTATACATATTATAACTGTTGGCTTCCTTTTTCTCGAAAACCCAGCAAGACACCGGGTGGTTCGAATCACTTCATGCCATGTCCTCCTTCCATGTGGAAATAATGGAATACATTATATAATAGTCAGAATACGGCTGCAGCCAAAGATTATTTTCATCTTTAAACATCTTGTTTTTTCCAAACAACACTCCAAAACACAAAAATATTCAGTTTACAAAGATAGAAAAAAGAGGAAAGCAAGAAATCTTCACATTTGAGAAGCTTTAACAGCAAATATTTGCAGCACATAATGATTGCTCGATTATAAATAAATATTGTTGTTGACTAATTGCAGCAGTGGAAGAAGTATTGAGATCTTTTACTCAAGTAAAAGTAGCAATAATACAATATAAAAATACTATTAATGAGTAAAAGTCCAGCAATCAAAATCTTACTCAAGTAATAGTACTTACATAGTTACTTTAAGTATCAAAAGTAGAAGTTCTCAGTGTTATATTTATTATATATATTTACACAGATATAGTGTCTGTAAAAAGTATTGACTGCTCTTGGAATTATTCATATCTTATTGTTTTATAAAATGGAGTAATAGAGGATTTAAAGGACAGGTTCACAATTTTTATGTCTTAAGAAAACAGTCAGGTGTCCACAGTAACAGTGAAAGAGGTTTTTCCTCGCTGTAATCATTCCTCCTGTTCATACTGGATATTAAAAGATCCTTCAAATGTGCTTTCAATGGAAGTGATGGAGGCCAAAATCCACAGTGTGTCCACACAGTCGTTTAAAAGTCTGTGTGAAGCTTCTATTCAGCTTCATCAGTCTGAGTTAGTCATATCAAGTGGATATCTCACACATTTACAGTCTTTTTAGCATCAAATTCCCTCTTTGTGTTTCCTCGGACAGTGTTTCCCTGTTGAGCTGCAGGTGGAAGTATAGTAACAAAAAGAGGAACTTTGGCACTAAAAAGACTGTAACGTTGAAAGATATCTACTTGATTTGACTCATTTGGACGCTGAAGCTTCATATTAGCTTCAGATAAACTTTGAAATACATTTTTGCACAGAAGGAGGACTGTGGCTTTTGTCCTCCATCACTTCCATTGTAAGGTCATTATGAAGGGATCTTCTAATGGTCAGTATGAACAGGAGGAATGATTACAGCAAGAAGAACAGGTTTCACTGTTCATTTGGGCTCCTGACTGTTGTTTTAAGACACACTTAAAAAATTATGAACCCGTCCTTTAATCCCAGTAAGACAGCGAGCACGCCGACCCCCAAGTGAAAAAGTAATGGAGCGTTACCAGGATTAGTAACTGTAATAACTTACAGTACAGCACACAGTCATCTCACAATGTGACAGCGTCAACATGACATCACTCAGTCTGACACAGACAGTGGTGGAAGAAGTCTGTTCATCATATCATCATCATGGCTGCCAGTTTACTGAGGGCCTGTTCACACCTGGCATTAAAATGTATCTTTGGTTGATCTGATCACAGGTGAAGAGCTCTAAGTAGAGGTGCACCCAAGACGCATTGAGGATGCATTGAGATCTGATCACTCAGACCACATTCAGAGGTGGTCTGAGCCGCATGTGGCCACATTCTTTGAGCAGTGTGTACGTGATTGTGTCCTGGGCCACACTGAAGGACTGCCTGCTCAACTGACATCCTCTGTTTAAGCTTGAGAAACAACAAGAAGAAGCAACAACAGGCAAAATGGATTTGATTTCCATTCAGGAGTTTTGATTTTGCCCGCATGCCAAGGTCTTTGCAAACTTCTTTTAATTTCTGGCAGGCTTGGCAGAGGAAGTGCCAAGCCTGCCTCCTGCCAGTTAAAAACAAGGCATTCGATCTTTGCAAACTGAAATGATGTACGTGTTTGTTTGCATATAAAGCATCGTTGTTATCACAGTGTCTAAAGGTGCCTTTAGTTATTATGGTGTGTTGATGAGCTAGCATAGCTGCCACCAAAATCTGCTCTGTGGTCAGTCTGTGTGATGAAGTTGAGGTGGCAGCTCAGTGAGTGTCAGCAGGATGAAGGTCTGTCTCTCCATCTGAGACCAAACTCCTCTGGTTTAATGACAGGTTTTACAGACTTACAGCCGCAAATCTGTTCAGCAAATCAAATGGAGGTGGATGACTATGTCCAGCCATTATCCAGTGTTTAATAAAAGGTCTCTATCGAGTCAATACATCAGCAAACTGATGATCTAACCCCGGCATGAAATAAACATCCTCAGAGCATCGAGTCATTACACTGCTGCTGCAGAGCTAAAAACAACACTCTGATAGCTTTAATGGTCGTCTATTCCTGCTAATTTTCCCTGCTGTCTCCTAAGTGTCCGACGCAGCTCAATGCAGTCAACGCTAATCCTGCCACTTACTGAGAGAGGAACAGAGGCAACAGCAGGTTAATTGCGGTGGGAGTCAGCTGTTTAGACCCTGACCCCTTTAATGGACTTTCAGCATTTCATTAAAGACCTTTCACCCTTTCTTTGGAACTGAGTGTCAGTAAGAGAGAAAGAAAGGGGGAATATTACCTCGTGTCCCCAATTTTTAGTAGAGACAGCAGATGTGAAAGCTCACACTTCTTTGCTCAATGTCAAACGGAGACAACTTTGTGCACCAACATTTTAGGCTGTTTTCTTAAAGACCTCTGAATACTGAAACACGGACACAAAAGGAAAGCCATTAAAAGGACGACATTGCAGTTTCGAAACTATATCTGTTTTAGCCAGTACTACAAAACGATTCTGTTTACGTTGCAGTGACCGCGCCCTCTAGTAGCCGTAGTAATTGTAATGGGAGTAAAGCAGGAAATCAGGTGATGTTATTATAGAGTGACAAAGGGTGGATGGATGGATCAACTAAACATCAGACTTAAACACGAGCGATCATTGTTCACCTCTTGTTTCCAACTGATAGTCAACACAGGTTTCTTTTAACTATTACCACAGTCATTTCCTGATGGTATCTAAGTAACTATTACACCAAAACTTGTCTATATCCTTGAGGTCTAACAAATGTGTTGCAACGCTGATTTTTTAAAATGGCTATCATTAACGGTGTTGGTCGTGGCTTGTAGTGATGAACCTACAGAGAATTATCAGTGACTCTGCAGCTCCTCTCGGCTTTACGGAGCTTTATAGAAAGTTTCAGCTCATTGTTTATCTGTCCGGCTGCAACTTTACTGTTCTGGTTCACTCTCAGCGCTCCCATAGCGTCATTTTGGGCCGCAGTAGGCAGCTGTTTTCTGAGAAACCCACTGTACACTACCTGCTCAGCACCAAACAGCAAACGGACACAGTTAGCTGTAGACTAGCTGGTGAACATAGTGGAGCATTTAGCAGCTAAAGAGCCAGATATTTCCCTCAGGAGTTGGTAGAGAGCAAAAACAGAGCTAAAAGAGAGTGAATATTGGATTTACATTCACCAGGTGGACAGAAACATGACTGCACATGAATGGAAATAAGCAACTGTTTGCTCAGCACATCAACTTAAATGCTGATGGTATGTCAGAGCTGTGTTCACTACTTGTTTCTGCTGAATCGTAGAGGACAAAACATCAGTCAGTGCAGGTTTAAATATTTTAAATCCTGCATTGTTCACATCCATGTTTACAGTCTTCTTCTTCCCTGCCTTTGCTGCTGCATTGCTGCGTTTCTTGGTGCATTACAGCCACCTGTAGATTGTTGGAATAATGTGAACCCACGGCAGAAATGTGTCATTAAAAAGTTTGTTTTTACCCTGGTTGATGTTCTCTTGATTTGAAAGGTTTACTGTGGACATTAAATACAATTCTAATTGATTATAAGTGACAGAAGTGTCAGTTATTATCTTGAAACCAAACACACCCACATGACAACCATTAAATAATGTCTATAAGAACACCATATGTTTAAAGAAATAATCACAATACAGTTTATTATAAAAGTGTTTTTAACCTGGCAGTTGAACGTTGCAGCTAGTAGAAGATGCACAATTAATATTATGATTTACCATCTTCAACACATCTGTAAATACAACCATATTTGATAGAAAACAAATATATCAAATACATTTCAAAAATGTGTTTTTCTGTCGGATGAACCACAAATGAAAAATATAAAGTTTAAAAGGTCCTCCTCTCTGTCTCTGTCTTCATCTCAAAATAACGAGCATGAGTCATTTCACAAAAGATTTCAGAGCTTTTTGCAGAGGTCTGATGAAGATCAGTATCTTGTAAGATGTTTTAAATTACACTAAAACTACAAAAAAAAAAAAAAAAAACCCTGAGGCTACTAAAAAAAATGCAGTGTACTAGGATAGATACAGTAATAGAGTGTAAGAAAAGACTGCATTTGTCCTCAGTCAGCTTTTACAGAGTAAAGCAGCGCTGCAGCGTTTGGTCCTCAGGGGGAAACAGTACAAGTCATCAATCGAGTCTTGGCAGCTCATTACAATATTCACTGTGTCGGTGCTGCAACGGAGCTTTCTTTCAAATCTCCTCTTTAAGAAGCTGTACCTCCTGCAGGCTGACGCTCAGATCAATAAGTCTCTGCCTGAGTGATGTGGTGGCGTTCATGACATCCATACTGCTGCAGGATGATCAACATTTTGTCAAAGTAGAGATCACAATACCGTTCAAGCATGTTCAAAAGTTATAGTAAGATACAAAGAACAGCTGCAGGAAAACTATACATGTTTTAATGCTTTATAATGGACAATTAATATATAAAATACATAATAAAGTTTATTAAGTTTGGATTTAAATCGTGCAATAATAAAATGATAACTAGGACACGAGTCTGCAGGCATGCTAGCAGCTCTGAGGGTATAGTTAATGTTGATGCGTAGCATATATAATGTTTACCATGTTCATAGTGTTGGTTTAGCATGTTAGCATGCTAACATTTGCTAATTAGCACTAAACACAAACTCTGAACACTTAGTGTGAACAAGTCTGAACTGAATTCTGTCAGATGAACATAAAGACCACATCTGTGAAAAGCTGTAAAAGAGACAAATTGAAGTTGCTGAGGAGATTGTTCTCATATCAGATATCTCTATAAACGGGTTTCCGGTTTACGACAATCAACACGTAGCCACAATGCCCTGATAGCTTATATATGAACCTTTACGGTATTAAGAAATAAAGCAACTTGCTGGAAACCAGAGAAATTACTGCTTAGAAGTGAATTTATATGTGACACATCCTTGCATTTCCAAAACCACCTTTGACAGACATCTGTCAGTTCTGTCAGTTCATATGACACATATTCCAATCAGTGTTGCTGGATACAGCTAATGGTTTCCAGCCCAAAAACTGTTCAAAGACACACACAAACTGTGCCAAAACACACACACAAAACCACCCAAAAATATTTGTTCAATATTTAGTTCAGTATATTAACTGTTTAACTGTACCACACTTAAAAGCAATGCACACCGACAGCTGAAGCATACATAAAAAAAATCCTATAGCAACAAACAACAGCAGCAGCCACTCATCACAGCAAACCACTGACAATCATAAGGCTGCTTTCACATGATAACCTTATTTATTTGTAGTTTTGTTCAGGTCTACCAAAGTAAAGAGTAGAGAGAGGTGCTCTCCTTCTTCTTCTTCTGTGTTTATTGGCGGTTGGCCTTACGGTTGGCAAACAGCTTTTAGGTGATTTACCGTCACCTTTTGGACTGGAGTTTTGCCCTCCATATTAATAAATGACGTCATTAGCTTTAGCCTTAGCCAACCTCAAGGTGAAATGAGAATATCCTCCACACACTTGTTTATAAGGCGGCTGCTGTCTTTTTGCAACTAGATCTCATTTCAGCCAATGACATGATAACTTTCAACTTTATTTTGGAGACTCTGGGTAACATCGCATAATTGACAGATGTCGCTCTTTGTTTGAGCTCTATGTTTAACATTACATACAGTTGTTGTGCCAGTGTGACCAGCAACCAGTGATTCTGCAATGGCGTGGCTGTCTAGTAACATCATGATGACTGTTGGGATTGGGATGCACTCTTAGGTTTTGTTTCAAATTAATGTATAAATGTATAATGTTTGAAAACCACCATATTGATCCCAAACCAGCCCAAATTTTGTTAACCCGCCAAAACCAATTTTGACCTGCACAATCAAAATAAATGATGCCCAATTAGGGGGGAACCCTCCCAATCTGACAACACTGATTCCAGTGAGAAACAGCAGCTAGCAGCAGTGATTACGCTAACACAGATTACACAAAGTTAGCTCTATAGGTAGTGAAAAATTAATTAAGAGTGTCCCAAACAATCAACCAGCAGCACAGAATCCCCCCCACACAAGTAATGTTAGCATGAAAACAATTAAGTAATGTTAGCATGAAAACAGGAAAGTACGTTAGCATAAGAACAATGAAGTAAGGTTAGCATAAAAACAGGAAACTAACGTTAACATTAAAACAATAAAGTAACATTAGCATAACAACAATAGCGTAACATTACCATGAAAACAAAGTAACGCTAACATGAAAACAATAAAGTTTGTTATCATGAAAACGATAAGGTAATAATAATAATGTTAACATTAAAACATTGGCATGAAAACAATAAAATAACATTAGCATGAAAAACAATAAAGAAATGTTTGTGTGAAAAAAATAAAGTAACGTTAGTATGAAATGGGGGTGTGCCCGAATACATTTACGTTATTCGGTGAAGCACATATAGTGGGGTTTTTTTTTTTTTACGAATACCTGTTTCATACAAATATTTTTAAAATTATTTGTTTTTGGGAAGAAAAAAAACGTCAAATACCAGCACGCAAGTCGGTTACATCGCTATCTCAGTCTCTGTCCTCTGCTCCACTGTTATGTCTATCAGCAGGTCTCAACGAGGGGAGTCACATCCACCTGCTACATGACACACATTTCCTAATTTGGACATCACTCCCAGAGTTGGGGGTGTTCCCCTTAGATAAAGGCACTGACACACATGAAACGCTCCCAAGGGACTCTCCATAACCTGTTGTTCTCCTCCTTTCCACAAAGTTAGATTGGAAAAAATAGGTTCAATAATAGCCTTTGAAGTTCTTCCCTACATGTTACATTCTGTGCTGTCTCTGTGTTATGGGGGTATAAATAGGTAGAGGTCTGTCTCCAATGAGGCGATAAGCAAAGTTTTAGCTCAGTAGTCAGCGCGGTTATCTACAATCTGGGAAACTCCAGTTCGAAACCTGGTGTGGGGACCTCCGTCATAAGATTTATTCATGAACACTTATTGTAACACTTTAATTTTCTAAAACTAATAGCATAATAAAAATAAAAACTGAATTTTTAAGCTTCTCTCCACTTTTATTCGAATACAAATACATATAATTTTGCTGCCTCAACAAATACAGATACAAATACAAATACTGGGCCCTCTGCACATCCCTAGTATGAAAACAATAATGTTGACATGAAAACAGTACAGTAACGTTAGCCTGAAAACAATAAAGTCACGTGAGTGAGAAAACAATAAAGTTGCTTTAGTGTGAAAACAAGAAAATATCATTAGCATAAACACAACAAAGTAACATTAGCGTGAAACACTACCATGACGGCAATAAAGTAATGTGAGGAAGAAAACAATAGAGTATCTGCAGTTTCCTGATAATGTACTAGTCACTGGACTGCAGTGTTTACAGGTAATACAGGATTTAATCAGTAGAATTGATCAGCCATACAGGATTATGACCAGAGACTCTGATCATCTGTACTGAAATTCAGTTTACAATGCAGTCCAATAAAAAAGGTTGTGATATGAAGCACAGGCTAGTGAAGCTGTAAATAAAAACATGCTCAGTGGTGTCTGCCTTACGCAGAACAACTCTCCGTAGACTGAAAACATGGTTATAGTCTTTGGATCTGTTTCTAAAAAAACTAACCTGACAAAACTCTTCATAATGAAGAAACATGTCACCCAGTGCAGCGGTGTGGCTCACTGACAACAATGGATGTCTACAGCACAGAGCAATAAGATATATCAGGCTATCAGGCACACAATACTTGTTAGTAGATAAGTTAATCATTGGTTTGAGATTTGTTGACAAGAAGACAAATATTAAAAATCCCCAGAATTTTTACATTGTTGGTTCTTTTATTTAAGTATCTGAGTGCTTCCTTCAACACTGTGGGACTAAAAACAAATACAGCTCATGTCCACCTACACAAGTGACCGGGAGCCAAAAACTTCAGCACCTGGCAACAAGAAACTGTTGAGTCACTGGTATGAATCAACAACCCTGTCAACCCCCGCAGATAGATCTTTGTTTTACATATACTTATATATATACACATGTACACAGTATACTGTGCTAGAAGTAACAAAAACTTTCTTCCTCTTGTCCTGTTAGACAACAAAGATTGTATAATCTTGTAACTTCTGGTTATATTCAGATTAATACGCATCAATGTATAAGTAGATAATCCATTTGAGAATACATCTTAATTTATGACAAATAATCTGCATTTTTTCTTCCATGTTGGCTTAAAAATTGGGATTAAAAATGTATTTTGGCCTTAGTGGAAACAGTAGTGGACAAAATTATCGCACCACAAACAGTTCATTTAGTAGCTCCTCTGGAGCTTTCGATTGTATCACAAAAAAGAGAAAAACTCAACTTTTTTTGTTTAATTTAATCTAAAAACATAAACTTTGTTGACTTTGATCCTTCTTGTCATGCTGGTTTGAGAGTGGAGACACTAAATAGAATTTCTGACAGCAAAGCAGAAAACTTTAATACCGTTCTTTGATTACAGTGCAACAGTTTTAATATTCTCTCTCAAATCTCTGGACTCACTGTGGAGACGCAGCATTTAATAACACTGCAGTTATTAAGTGAGGAAAATAAACAATATGAATAAAACCAATATTGCATCCATGACCCACTTTGTTGCCTGATGTCTGTTGGATAGTTTTTAAAACTGAATAATTCTCCAAACCAAATAATCATCTTACATAAAAGTGCACAAAATCAACTTATCTCAGAATAACATAAATGATAATTCAACAAAAGAGCAACAAAACATGACTTAAAACATACACAGTAATCTGTAAAACATAAAATACTAACATTGTGAAAACAAGAACTTGCTGCGTTCAGAGTTTAAGACATATATACATCAGAGGTACAGGTGTTTTAATTCTGTTTCGTTCTACCAACTGCTGATGAAAATATTGAACTCAGTTTGCTTGTTTGACATTCAACTGTCTTGTTGACATCTCTATGTCATCTCATATCGGGCAGTTAAAGCAGGTGGGATTCAATAAACAGTAACCATGAGCAGAAAGCTGCACAGATCTGCAGACTGTTGATTCGCAGTGGGATTGGTAGTACTGGCTGCTGTCATTCTCATGCTGTTATAATTTTTAAAAACAAACTATAAAAATATGTTCTTGGCTGATGTTGGCTGCCAAAAGCAGTAATTTGTCATAAATTATGAGGCATTTTGTGATTATTTTTAAACTTTTATTTAAATGGCCAATCTGGTGTTATTCCATATTTTTCTTATGTACGGATCCATGTTGTAAGTGGAAGTAAACAAGCCTTCATCACTGTTGTAGCACCTCACCTGAAAACCCACAGTTGAAAACCCACATAACACTGTAATGTTTGTAAAGGATCTCACTTTTTAGGTGCTTTTGCCTAGAGATCTGTCCAGGAGATCCCGTGGAAGCAGTTCTACGGGATCTGTTCTGTGCTGTTATCTGCTGCTGCAACAACAAATTGACACCTCAAGCCTCTGCTCCATGAAATCTATTTGACTTAAAGAAATCTCCATTAAATCATTTCATTCTTAGCAGCATGTTGACAAAGGACCAACCAGAGCCCGCTAAAGTCTGTCTACAGTACAGAGGAATAAGATATATCAGGCTTTGACACACAGCAACATAGTAGTAAAATCTATGCTTCTATGGCTTTAATCTGTTTCAGAGCGAGCCTTCAGCTTTTCTTCTCCATTTAGCTTCGTCTGCACAATCCGATGGCCACCAGTCCCAGCACCACCCAGCCATCCAGCAACATGGAGGAGCCACAGCAGCCGGACCAGCCAACCAGCACACAGCCGGAAGGAGAAGCCAACCACACCGCTGTGACTTCTCAACCGGCCAGCGCTAAGCATCAAGTCCCACCCCCGACAACAGACGCTCCTGAACAAATAGAGCACGACAAAGCCATGGATGAGCTGACCACGATGAGCGACAACACCGAGACCAGTAACTACAACACATGCCCTGTTCCTGTGCACATCATCCAACACTTGTGACACTTCAATTTATGTTATCTGACTTTTCTTATTTCAGGGACAGAGATGGTTTAAAGAGCTCTTATCATTTCTCATCCAGTTCCTTTCTCAGTATTTGACCCCAATGCTTTCTTTCTCTCCAAATAAATCCACCTTCTTTTATTGAATTTATTGTCCCTACTGTGACTAGAGTCCTTCTTCATAAAAGTGATGATAGACAAGCAGCTGTTTGACTGACCTGAAGCTGGGCACCTTTTGTTGGAAATTAAATTTAAATTTATTTTGGTCTGCAAGTAATTACGCAAACAACAGCGAAAAGTCTTCCAAATAATACAACACAGCATGCAGCTTACTGTGTCTACACTTTTTACAATACACAACCTGTTGGACATCCAAAAGTAACTTACAATACCACCACCATTCTCATGTTGACGTGAAATTCTTTGCCACAATTTTAAATGCGTGATCACTGAAAAGAAAACCTAAGAATCATACATACCGTCCATCACTTGAACTCACTTTATTAACGCAGTTTCTGTCCTCAGTCCTTCATCAAGCAAAATTCATACAGACATAAAAGTGTGAGAACTTTTTTGAAATTACAACCTTAAAATATTTGTTCATTAAAATGTTTTTTAAACTACAGAGTAGGATACACTACATAACAATACAAAGAGCATTTATTTGTTAAACAAATAGTTAAAATTGTTTGAATTTTAATTTTAAATACTTTTTATCAGAATATTTAGATTTCGTAAATGACTGAATTAGAGCAACTTGAATTTTCTGCCTAGCTTTGTTAACCTTGCAAAAGGGAACTAAAGGAACAAACTACATACAATCTAATGGGTTTCAGAGCAAAATATTGGTTTCAAATGTGAAAATTCTTTCATTTTAATTAACTTTTGAATACTTTCAGTTTTTGACCTGAATTTTCTGAATCTAAATGTGTGAACCTTCAAAACGCTTGCAAAAATGGGTTACAATTTCAAATGTCAGTATCAAAATTTTAACAAAGTATGTGGTAATGGTTCAATTTTACAATTACCTCAGCTTTAACGTTTATTGTCATTATTACGTTTTTTATTTTACTTTTTTATTATACATTAAAAAAGGAAAATTTTGCACATTTTTAGGCACTATATGTACATGCCGTGATGTGCAGAACTAGCTAATAACAGATAATACCAGCCTGTTGATTCTCAGTGGGATCAGTAGTATTAGCTACTCTTTCACGTTAAATGGAGGCATTTCATTCAGTGTTAACATCAAAGCTTGAGTTGTGTATTATAAAAAATAAATATGTTCTTAGCATATTTTTGCTGCCAAAAAGCTGTTGTTTGTGATAAATGACGATAAATGATGTGATTATTTTTAAACCTTTATTTAAGGGAGCAGTCCAGTGTTACGCCATATTTTTCTTTTAGTCAACAAATCCCACAAAAAGTACAAAACCAACAATGTTTTGGTTTCCGTTTCGCAACTTTCCTCCTTCCCTACTCTATCTGTAGCTCTAAAGCTTTAAATCTTTAAAGACACAAATATATAGTTTAAGGCTCAGTAATTTCTTGAAACAGCTGTCCACTCTAGTGTCAAACAGGAGTAAAAACTGCACTTTGTAACACTAATAAATTACATTATCCAGTCATTTAGCCCTGTCTGCCACCTTCTTTCCTTCCAGTCAATGGCATTGGTCCAGTGATGGTCGACTCTCCCACAGTGTCCTCTGTGTCACCCAAACTGCATGCTAAGCCAGGCGGCCATCCTAATGGTCGGCCTCGTTTGGGCAGTCGGGCTGGCTCAGTGGTGGCAGGCTCACCCAGGCCCTCGCTCACCCGCCAACCCAGTGCCATCATAGAGGGCGCGGGGGATGGATCCAAGCCGAGGGACTACCTGATCCTGGCCATCCTGTCCTGCTTCTGCCCACTGTGGCCCATCAACATTGTAGCCCTCACCTTCTCCGTGATGGTACGACTTTAGACTGTGTCTATAACTAATGATCATTTTCATTATTGATTAATCTGCTGATTATTTTCTTAAGGAATCAATCAACGTTATAAACTGGTTGTTATTTAATACAATTACTTTGATTAAAGTGGAAATTGTTCATATATAATATATTCATACAATTGAATTGTCAGTGTTGCTTAGGTCAAGTTTGCATTACACTTGGAGTGGCAGAAGCTGGACTTTCAACTATTTATCCATTATTTTTGGAAAATTCAACTGTATTTTCTTTATTTTTAACTAACAGTTTTAACCAATTATCTATATTACCTATTTCAGCCATTTATCTATCACTTTTAGCAAACTATTTCCACTTCTCTGCTCTCTTTCTAACTAGTTTTCACATTTTCAATGGCACCATGCAGTGCAGTGACGGATAAAATACATTTACTTAAATAAAAGTACCAATACAGAAATGTAAAAATACTCCATTACAAGTAAAAGTCCTGCATGAAAAACCCTATAAAACAAAGAAGAAAAAAGTTCAGATACAAAAATCTGTTTTTAGTTTTTGGACTTTTTCTCTAATCATTGATTTTTTGCTGAAATATTGGATCATTTGAACATTTATTGAAATGAAAGAATGTGAGAAGTTTAGAGGGAAAAATCACTATTTGGTGGAGCTGTTAACAACTCATAGATTTCATCTGAAATGTGACCCCGGGTAGAAACGAGTAGAAACCTCAAGCAGAGCCCGGCTCTTGGTGGGCGGTCATCTGCTTTGACCGGTTGGGTTGAGTGAGAAAAAGAAAGAGGGAAGGGGGGGCGGGGGGATAGAATAACAACAATCAGCCAGGGAAGGACCCCAACAGGACTGCGAAGGACCGCGAAGGCTCGGCCTGCAACCCAGGGTTTCCTGTGAGATGAGAAAGCACAAAAAACTCTGGGGAAGAAGCAAAGTTAGTGACATGCATTGATGTTACATGAATGCATACAGATGGAGAGGAGGAGGGGGAGGAGAGAGGAGCTCAGTGCATCATGGGAAGTCCCCCGGCAGTCTAGGCCATAGCAGCATAACTAAGGGCTGATCCAAGGTGAGCCTGGTTGGCCCTAACTATAAGCTTTATCAAAAAGGAAAGTTTTAAGCCTACTCTTAAACATAGAGAGGGTGTCTGCACTTTGGACGGAATCTGGAAGATGGTTCCACAAGAGAGGAGCCTGATAGCTGAAGGCTCTGCCTCCCATTCTACTTTTAGAGACTGTAGGAACCACCAGTAAGCTGCATTCTGGGAGCACAGTGTTCTAGTGGGATAATACGGTACTATGAGCTCTTCAAGATATGATGGTGCCTGACCATTAAGGGCTTTGTAAGTTAGGAGAAGGATTTTAAATTCTATTATAGATTTTACAGGAAGCCAATGTAGCAAAGCTAAAATGGGAGAAATGTGATCTCTTTTTCTAGTTTTAGTCAGTACACGTGCAGCTGCATTCTGGACCAGCTGGAGAGTCTTTAGAGACTTGCTAGGGCAGCCTGATAATACACACACTGCTTTTTGTAAGACGTCAAAAGCCAAAAAGGTTGGAAACCACTGGTTTCATCTTTAACAATGTGTTTTATTTTAAAAGCCTGTTATATTATCCATTGTGTTAAATCTTCATCTGAAAAGTAACAAAAGCTGTCAAATAAATGTAGTGGAGTAGAAAGTACAATATTTCCTTCTGAAATGTACTGAAGTGGAAGTATAAAGTAGCATCACATGGAAATACTCAAGTAAAGTGACTCAGGTTGATGGGAAACTTACTAGTTATTGTATATTTCCTAAAGATCAGCATTACACCAATTCTTGAAATCCTACTTGGTTCTTTATGTTCCCCCTAAACACAAATAAGTGGCTATATTATTTAAATCAAATTACAGTTTCTGTTTTTTAGTTAGTTTGTTCGTTAGTTAGTTGAATTTAGTTGAGTTAATTCATTTAACTTTCCATGTACCCCCTGGTAACTGCATAAGTACCCTGGTTGGGAATCACTGTTCTAAAAGTTTCTTCATCCTCTCTTTCTACTCAGTCCCGAAACAGTCTGCAGCAAGGCAACATTGATGGTGCTCGCCGTTTGGGCCGTAATGCTATGGTGCTGTCTGTCGTCTCCATTTTGGGAGGGATTGTTATAATTGCTGCAGCCATCGCACTCAATTGGGGATGTAAGTAAAATCTGGCTTTCTTATCGTGTCAGACCTGATTCTCCCTCTATAGTTTTCCCTCAAGAAGATTTAAAGTTAGAAAAAATAATCACATAATTTAAGTTAATGTGGTTACGACAAGCTATAATGTGTAGAATTTGTCTTGCTGAGATAATGCACTGTTTCTCCTCTTTTTAATGTTTAAATCCACTGTGAATTTCTTTCTTTTTCTGCCTGCAGTGATATTAAAATCCTGATAAAAAACTGGCAAGACCGACTTCACAACAACAACTGACCAACACACCACCATCCCCCCACCTCACTGAAGCACGATCGTTCTCAAGCGTCTGCACCAGATGAAAAACTAATAAAAATCTGTTCTTGTTCTTTGCTGTTGTTTCTTGCTGCACGATGAGCATGGTCTGACACCTGATGCCTGATTTGGATACTGAATAGGAGAAAAGGATGGATCACCACATGCTCATTTCATTCTGTGGTAGCAGACTCTTCACACTTCTTTTTCTTTCTGCTGTCCATCGATGAAACCCATGTGTCTGTTGTCATGGAAATGGACGACTGTCTCTATGGAAATAGGATTGTATGAGTCTCCATGCCACAGGTCCAGCTACTGGAGAAAACTGGGGGACGAGGTTTCCACTTTTGATGCCAAAAAATTTGAAACTTGGTCTTAACTGGACTGAAATGGGGAGATGCTGCTGCTGTTGATGAACTTTCTGTCTTTTTTTGGAAAAGGCTACACAGTGTACTGAGAAAATGGTGAATTTTTACATCACCCATCTGTTCCTGTTGGTGTTTATTGTGTGCACATGAACACGGAGATGGACACTCCCACGCTTACTGCTGCTGATGCACGGCCATCATCAAGCACCAAAATCCTGATGTTGCCGCTCTTCTACTTGCTGCTGCAGTGACTCAGACAGACATGCATACAATGTAACAAATATATTTCCAATAATTAATTGATAATTAATTAATGTTTACTTGGGTTTAGAAGGAGCAGAAACCAGTTGCAGCAGCTGTTTGTAAGTTCAAACTTAGCCTCGATATAACGTCAGTGTTTACTGAGAGCAGATTTACACATCACTAAATTAAAACCGATCACAAACTAGTTACGTAGAAATGAGTTGTTACTAAATATTTACAGCTACTAACTGTCAGGTAGAACTGTTGTGTAAAAGTTAACGTTATCTGAGCTGTTTAGATTGAAGAGTAAAAGTATGGTCAACATATCTGACCTGACACTTTACATCTCACAGAAAAAACAAATACTACTACTCAAATTACTGAACCAATAACATTAGACTAAATGACCAATGGTGGTTAGCTTAGCATAATGGGATATTTCCCTCTCACTGTAAACTGTATGAATACTACTAATTCTAACATATTTATCTAGATATGCAGATACAAATAAAACAAATAATTACGCGTTAAGTCACAGCTACATTCACAAAGGATTGGCAGTTCTCTTTATTTTATCTTTTGGACCCTAAAACTCTTATTTTTGGAAGTTATGGTACAGCTGTGATTCTGACAGTCACTTACTGTTTACACAGTTGGTTGCTTCTTATTGAATGGCACAACAAACACTTTACAAAAGTTTTTTTATAGAGTTTTAATGGTACAACCTGATTTAGTAAATCACTCGTTTGAAGCTAGTTAGTAGTCACTAAGAACTTAAGAAAGACTTTACACACTTGGTGATGAATTTATGATAAGCTACTACAACAGAGTCCAGTTCTTTAGGAAAATTCCAGGAAATTCCTATTTTCCCTCAATTATTATCAATTTATCTTTCTTCTCTTCTTTCCACAAAACTTCCAAAGACATTGGAAACCCATTGGCATTACCAAAGCACTCCAAAACTAAAAAAAAAAAAACTGAATTAAGAGTATAAACATCACAAGACATTCATTTGAAATTGAAATATCATAAATTCAGTGTAGACATCTATGTCGTTGTGGTCAGATGTGGCTCATTGTAAAACAGGCATTTGAATAAATCCAGAATAGCAAACAGTTCAGAGGAGCAAGATTTGAGATCTGTGGTGTAACCTAAGTCATCCAAATTAATAGAAGCTGTGGAGCTCACAGAGAATAGCATTAAACTACCCATCACTTCATGTCCATTAAGTGGAAAACAGTGCACCTCTTGTGGTCAGAGAGAATAATTAAGTGTATTTGAATCAGAGGGACTCAGTTACAGGCAGATAGCTGCACGTAGACATCCAGACAACCACATGCATGCTGTGAGCAGGGCCTGTAGCTATGACTAAGGGGTTTTAGGAGGAGGTCCATCTTCAACATTTCTACAATTATTATTGGCAGATTCCAGATTATTCCAGTATTACAGATAACTTTAACTTTGGTTACTTTAAGGCCAACAAAAATAAAGTAAGGTTCCAGTATTTCTCTGCCAGCATTTTAAGCTCTTTACTTCATGCTGGAAAACAAACTTTACTGAAAATACAAGTTAACAAATAAATTAATAAACAAAATATGGAAAATCCAGATTTTTTTTGCCACACTAGCAACATGGCTCCAGATGGTGATGTTGGTTTTTCAGTGCGCGATGTTAGAATTTAACTTAAAGCACTGCCACTGTGCCTAAATACAGACTCACAGAGCTGCTAGTGTGACATGTTTTGGCGTGCTCTGGACTCAAAACTACAGTACTTCCAAAATTCTGGCTACCATCCTCGCTATGAGGCTCTGTTTTGGCATTGGTTTGTTTAAAATCATCCTGATTTTTGTTTGTGTTGAAGGAATATCCTGGGCCATAACATAATAGTTTTAGACATGATTTTGATATTATGCATCATTATTAGAAAAAATGAAAACCATATAAATCATTGTAAAAAAGACCAGGGGTGTTAGACGTAACGTTGGCTCTAATGTGACAACGTTTTGGTCGATGAGCTCAAACAGCAGCTTCATTTTTACCCAGAAAACCTTCAAAGAGCTCATTTCGTCCTTGTCAAGTCAGTGCCCTCTCAGCTTTCACAGTCTCGATGTCACACCGTGCCAAACACTGGAGGGTGTGCCAACCTGAACAGACATAGCCCTCTGTTTTGGCCTGGTGGAGTTCAAATGTGTGTGCGTGCTAACAGACACTCTGTGGACAGATTTAAGGAAATAGGCTGGCGTTATGGAGCTGAATCAGCCCGTTATCTCCTATAACCTGTGCATGTTTACAGTATTTATTACAGAATGCTTTTACATAAGACTGTAGCCTCATTTAGCGGGACAGCTAACTGAGTAGCACTTTGTAAATAAATAGTATGAGAAATTGTAATATGCCTGCCCAGTGAAGATATCGCCTTTTCTCTTTGGGTTGTCATGGAGACGTAACTGACCCACAATCAACTTGGCGCCATGCAGCTTGATCTTTACAGCAACAACATTTCCTTAAAAAACCCACAGTTCCATGTGCAATTTCAGCAAGTGGTTTTGACATCTAATAGGTATCTGCAAATTATCCTGAATTAAGACAGATTTTGACAAGTCAGAAATCATTTTGAGACATCTGTGCAGCAGCACAAACATTGCACTGTTTTAAAATTTACTAGACTAACAGACTTCACAATTCTGACTTATACTTTTAACTTAAAGATATCACTGCTGTAGTTTTGACTAGCCATAACTCCAGTTTCAGATTTTGACAACTGAATTTTGACATATCTTAGTTTTAGATATCCATAATGATCCTTAGGAAATCTTTAAATGTGCTAAACTTCAACTGAAAATTATGATATATGGAATGCACATTTCTTGATAGCACAAATGGAGATTGTAGATATTTTAATGTAATGTCTGTCAATCTTTTCATTCTTACATAGTGGCAGATTTACCTCTCAAAATTCCTTGTTATTTTTTAAACAAAGTTTGAACAGAAGTAGACAAAAGCAACATATCATTTTCAGGTAGAAAAAAAACATTGCAAACAAAGTGTTCAGGGCAGGTTGAAGACCTGACTTTTAATTTGCAGGCAGCATTTCTACAAACGTTCACCTCAAGTTTTAGAACTTTGACCATATTTAACATGGGACATCAGAAGATATAAATAACAGAAAACCCCTAAAAGCAGAATATGGGTCGCTATATTTAATGTGAATCTTGTCTATCTTTAAGATGTCAAATCTACTCACTATAAAAGCTCAGCCTAAAAGATCAAAGCAGTGGCGTATTTGAACTCTGCACCAATCAGATGACGTCTCTGTGTGGAGGTGAGGTCAGGTCAGACTCAACAGTGGTGGGACGAGGGGGGTCCTAAAATGTCACTTTGGCCCCACTCACACCTTCACTCCACCCACTCCTGTACTGTATGTAGCATGCTTGTTTACTAATCACATTATGCAAAAATGGTCCCAGCTCAATGTCAGTATGAATGCTAGCTTTCCTGATTTTTGCTATAGTCGCGTACTCTTATACGGTTTTGTATGGAAACTGCTTGCGCTACCTCTCAGAGTTGCCTACAGTGATTTATGAAATGCGCCTCATTTGTTTCACTATGATGATTTGAACTGACTGTTAAATCTCTTGTGCTATTGGTTGTATTTTGCGCTATTTCCACTGCTAACCTATTTAACATTATAGCTATGATATTAATGTGCGGGTTGTTATTCCCACAAATCTATCTATACAATCACACATACTTTATTCAACTGACACAAGTTCTGTAAATAGGAAAACTCCTGTACTACGTATATCTGAAAAGAAAAGTCAAGTTCAAGTTTATATGTCACTCAACCACACATGAATTCACACATACAGTACCAGCCAAACTTTCGACTGGTACTGCGTAGTTGAACTAAATGTCATCTCTACAGGGTCCAGTTTAAGTCAAACATATGGAAACTAAACTTATAGGGAAGCCAAATGTTTAGTTTTTAGGAAGCCCTAAAAGTTTAGTTTTGTTGAGAAATGAAAAGTTCTGAGGAAGGATTTTGCTTATCAAATATACAATCTGTAATGATCTCTTCGAAATCATAGTATGTGTGTAGGCCGTTGTTGTTAGCATAGCTAACACATAATGGTGGAAACTAGCGAGCCGTAATCCTGATGCCAAACTATCAGAAAAGAAATGTGTGAAAGTATTTTGGATTTGACTCCATTGATGGAAAACTCATGCATAAAAGTAAGGCTGTTAGCTGACTTTGTGAAATGTTGCTGCCTTACAGTAATGTAATCATATCACTCAGTGAAGCAACAGAGGCACCGTGAATTTACAGAACGTCAAATCTTCTGCATAATTTAGGATTAGGGCTACATTATATGGATTAAGGTCAAATTAATTTGAATGATTTACATGTTATATTGAATTTCATAAAAATTGGATGTTTAAAAAACACGCCCTCTATAACATCTAAGAGAAAGTGTGAAATATAACATTATATCAGCGTGTAAAGTTTTCAAAATTCAGCAATGTTCATTATCCAACAATCTGAATTGGATTTTACTGTAACTTTTCTCAAACTTGTAAAGTCACACTTATTTGTATAGTTTATATTAGTGTATAGTGCCTCAAAGGGATTTACAGAATATCAGCAACATAATGAAAATGTTTGGCGTCTGGCAGGTGTATTGAAGAAAAAAACAACAAATTTGTGTGCAAGAATGAATAAATTGTGCACACAAATTAATAATTTATATGGGTCACTTGGATTTAACGCAGTTTTGTTTGGATTTTGGATGGATATGCATGGAAATACTTCACATTTTGCTCATTCAACATCAATTAAATATGTAAAATGTCAATATGGCGAATGATATGTTCTGTTTATTTGAAAGATTAATTCAAGAGCATGATTTATTCATTTATTCCTCCCAGGCTCTGTAAAAATTGGACAATCTGAGGAGAAATCAATCGATGATATGGTGCAATAGATGGGTTGTAATAATAGAAAAATAAGATCGTTGCACTTAATAGATATAAATATAATGAAAGATTAAGATTAGTCCAGTATCAGTCCAATAACATATAACATATTGTGAAAAATGTACACATATGGTAAACACATTTCAGGCCACCCTGTAGCTTTGGTTCAAAAAGCTCAAAATCTTCTGTAGGACTTTTTATTTCGAAAACGCAGTCCACTGTGCATGCTGTATAGATGCTGTATTTAAAGAAGACTCATTCATTTTGATGTTAACAACACTTTAAATGGCACCTAACAGAAGAAATCAGGTTTTTTGTTGTTCTGTCTTGTCAGTTTTTCTTTTGTTTGCTCTTTTTCATCACTTTAAGTTCTTTTATAAATGCTCTTTTGACACCTGATTACCTGATCTTTTTTTAAATAGCAATGTGTGTGTGTGTGTGTGTGTGTGTGTGCGTGTGTGTGTGTGTGTGTGTGTGTGTTTGTGTGCGTGTGTGTGTGTGTGTGTGTGTGGGGGGGGGGGACTGTAAGCATGTGTAGACCATCAGCTGACTTCATTATATCCTCGTGTTATTGATTGCTACCTTCTCACACTCTTTTTGTGCCTGTGCATGCCTTAAGTTGACTGCTTTATGAAGCATACAGAATGAGTATGGGTGTACACAAAAAAATTATCAAAGACACTGTCAATCTTGACTACTGATGTTGAATATTTGATCATGTTTGAAGGGAATAAATCCCAGTTAAATACTACCTCCTCTGGGTCTGCAGGCTCATGAATCCATACCACATGCTCTGTTGTACTGTACCATACATTCAAAGGTACTTTACTACATGTTTTCTTGTACTGTACCATATATTCATGTTCTGAGATACTTTATTACATGTTCTGTGGTACTTTACCACATGTTCTGAGTGCTGAGATATTTTAGCACATGTTCTGTGGTAAACGTCAAGAAATAGCAAACAAGTCTCTGAGTATCACAGGAATTTAACTACAAAACCTGTGGTAAAGTACCACAGACTCTATGGCACAATCCTGAGGTAAATATCTCAAAACACCACAGAAGTCTCTGACTAACACTGATAAAAAAAATACATACAAAGAAACTTTAAAGATTAATGTGGAGTGGAGAGAAATGGTGTCATCAGCTGAAAATCCTCAAAGAAAACAACTAAAAAAAAAAAGTCAGAAAACTTGATTATTATGAATGCACAACATAACCCACTGTTTTTAAGCAACAGCTCATTTCGGGATATTCACTGTCTTGTTTATGTTGAAATGAGAACATGGATATCAATCTGGAGCTAAACCATAGAGGTGATTATTTTATCTTAGCTTAGACTAGCGGGGGAAACAGCTAGCCTGGCGTTAACTACTCAGAAAACAAAAATTATTGGGTTTTCCTCTGTTTTTTTTTACATTTTTGTTTGTGTGGAGACTAAATAAGATGTACTGGGTTAATTAGTGATCTTTATAGTTGTAGGTAGATGTGTATTCTTTTTACTTTGTTTCCCCTGTTTCCCTAGTCTGTATGCTATGCTAGGCTAACCACATCCTGACTGCAGCTCTGTCCTAAACACACAGACACACACAGATTGATATTCATCTGAACATCTCACTCTGAAAGAAAGAAGAGTATTTCCCAAAATGTCAAGCTATTCCTAAACAGTTAGTGTGATGAATGGCAGAAAAGACATGATGACAATCTGCAAATTAAAAAGCATAAAAATTAACACAAAATGTTTTCAATGCAAAAATTGTACCAATTGCACAAAGTATTTAATATTTATTTGTATTTCATTGTGAATACATCAAGACATATACAACAAGATGAGAAGAGTGTGTGTCATATTCTCATTAGCAGTTCTACAAATCTAACAAAGGATTTGAAAACACAGTAAATGTATTTAAAATAAAACTTAATGATCAGTATTCAGTTTTCAGTTTCCCTCAGCCAGCAGGAAATACTTCTATTTTATTAAACTGTATCCTGCTCTGTGTCTGTGCACATGCTTTTATCTTGCAGGGTGTGTGCGTGTTTTTTTTTGTGACATGAACAAATCTTGCTAAACGAGAGAAGGAGCAACAGACATAACAAGGGAGTGGGCTTCATTTCCTATACACAATGTTTCTAGGACAAGTGCGAGTTGTCATGGCAACCATCGGCAAGGGAGTGAGAGGCAGCCGGGGATGCTGGGATGGGGCAGAGAGTGAGAAAGAGAGAAAGAGAGGTCTGATTCCTCACTGTTAATAAAAGAACTCTCTGTGCCTCATTTGAATTTTAGATTCTTATAAATTATTAAGAGACTCCACCACTGTGGCTACAAGAGAGAAGCTGCAGTGAGGATGGATAGAGAGCTGTGGACAGCAGAATGAAAAAGTGTTTCTATCGTGTGTGTGGGTGTGAAATGCTGAGACATAATTGAGACGAATGGAGGCCTTTATGGGTGTTTCTGGCGGAAAACTGAGGAAACAGAAGGTGGCAAAGCAACGAGACACAGAGAGAAGAAACAGAGTAGATGGAGGTTTGGGGGGGAGGCAGTGTGTCATAATGCAGCAGGGGAGGAGGAGGAGGAAGAGGAGGAGGCTGCATACATAAGGTGAAGCCAATAATAACAAAAGCAGCTAAATGAATGTTGACACTCAGGTGGAAGGAATGGATGTCATTGTCAAACTGGATGGAGATATTTATAAGATTTATAAGAGAGAATAAAAAATTGGAAAGAAAGGGAATATTTAATGGATTAATCTGATGTTATTCTATATTTTTCTTCTTGTAAACAAAACTCATGTGTAGACAAACCAACAATGGGCCTCATGCAAATAGCACTCATACGTGCTCTCTTACACTGTAAAATGTAACTTGTTGTTTCAATTTAAACGGCTTGTATGATGGAAAACAAGTATTTTTGGGATAGATTAGGGTGATGGTGCGTTCAAATCAGATGCGCAGGAAGCTTTAGTAACTTCTGTAGTCGCAGTTTGCATCGCGGCCAGATGGCAAGCAAAGCAGCACACTGGATGCTTGCTGGTGACTGGTTGTTCAGCAGCTAAAAAGTCTTAACAGCCTTCCAGAGGATGGAAATTTACGCCAGGAACGGCTGAAATTAATTTTTTGAGACAATCTTCCCTCCTCTATCGGTCAGTGATTTTGCAGCTGACTGTCTGCTTAACGAGACTCAGCACGCCGCAGGATTTTCTACTGTTTCATCTTCAATCTTTGAATGAAGTTTTAAAACATGGTTTCTTTCTGTTACTCAGCAAAGGAATATAATATATCTGTGCTAAAGCTAAGCTAGCGACCTCTGGCTACATTTACTTTGTGAGGAAACTTCGACATAATCTTACCGTTCTGAAACATCCTGTTGAAGTCTCAACTGTGCAGCAGCAGGTTCTTCCCTTCATTCAGGATCAGACTCCACTTCATAGATACTATATACTGTGTTATGTCTCCAGCTGCAGACATTACTCCAGGTAAACATGCTGCTGCATTATTCATTAGGTCCTGTTCTGATTGGCTGGAGGCGTGGTCCCCACCTTCACTCCCAGCCAGTCGGCGTAGGTACTCATCAATATTGTCAATTTTATGTAAATAGCTTCGGAAACAGCCTACTAGAGGACAGAGAGGAATCTCGGCTGTAAAATGGATTTAGAAAAACTAAACAACTTTTGGAGAATAAAATGTCATAGATATGTTTAAAATAGACATGATATGTTTAAAATAGACTCAGTATATATATATATATATATATATATATATATATATATATATATATACATATATATATTCATAATAATACCATAATAGCCATAATACTAATAATATTCTAACAGTATTCTAACACCACCAAACATTATCTTGATTAAATATTGCATGCTTTATAAACCCCTTGTCTTCGTTTGGTGGCTACTAATTAATTACTAATTACTTGAACTAGTCAAGTAGCTGTTTGGAATTGTAAATCTACAGTACTTCAGATTAAATTTAATTTTCATTCAAACCGAGAATTTACAGATGTAGTTTCTGCTATTGCTCTGTGGCAGCAGCACAAAGATATTGTACAATGCTTCCCTCAGTGATTTTATTTATAATAAGAGTGTACGGGGGTCAGGACTGAATTCAATACTAACCTTCATCATGGTTTGAATTGTTTTTATTGTTATGCAAAGAAACTACCATGACTTATTTTAATATATGACCACCTCTCATATTAGTCATGGAGCATTTTCCTTCAGAAAACGTTTTTTAGCATCTAACTTCATGTCAAAGCGTTCCCTCCTTATTTCTGTCACAGCACAGCGCTGCTGTGATGGATTCATATTTTCTAATTGTTTCAGCTCCTCTAATATGACTACTGACACTGATAAATGTGTCTGCTGATTTCTGACTGCAGGTACCTCTAATTCTTCTTTTCACTCTTTGGGGAACATATATTAGTTGAGTGTTGCCCAATCACCTGTCACTGTAACAGTAGGATCTTATTCAGACAACAGAGGAAGAAATTATTATAGAACAGGTCTACAGTATTTTAAAGGAGGATGTCATAATCATAGAGAAGAGATGCTCTACAATGCTATATTTAAGGAGGAATAGTCATTCAAATTTGTGTCAGTGGTGTAATACTCTGGAAGATGTTAAACACATTATAATGTACTGTAGTAAATATAATTCAGAGAGGGAACCACAAAATATAATACATGAGGCAAGCCAGGAATGGTGATTAGAATAATTATTCAGTACAAATGAAGGATTCAGGGAAATCAGAATGGATTCACTTTAGGGTTATATCTTGCAGGCAGGATCAGGAAAAATGAGTCTATTTGCTCAGATGAGCAAATAGACTCACTGAGATGATTAATAGGAGAGGAAAGAAGAAAAAACAAAGTTACTGATACACAAATCTGTTTTCAGGTTTTGGACTTTTTCTAGAATCTTTGATTTTTGCTGAAATATTGGATCATTTGAACATTTATTGAAATGAAAGCATGTGAGAAGTTTAGAGGGAAAAATCACTATTTGGTGGAGCTGTTAACAATTCATAGACATCTGAAACGTGACCCCAACTACACACTGCTTTTTGTAAGACGTCAAAAGCCAAAAAGGTTGGAAACCACTGGTTTCATCTTTAACCATCTGTTGTGTTTTAAAAGCTTGTTATATTATTCATTGTGTCAAATCTTCATCTAAATGTAGTGGAGTAGAAAGTACAATATTTCCCTCTGAAATGTAGAAGAGTGGAAGTATAAAGAAATGGAAATACTCAAGTAAAGTACAAGTACTTCAAAAAAGTACTTCAGTACATAACAAGACATTTTTGCTAAAAATAAATGACTTAAATGATAATAAATTAGTTCTCAAATTAGTTGCCAATTAATTGTATGTCAGTGGACTAATTGATTAATTGTTTAAGTTCCATTTTTAGATTGATCTTTACTTATTCACAAGACTGAACTTCAAGGGAATTCATTCCTGTTTTTAGACTGATTATATTTGTCCACTTCAGTTTTGTTGCATATCAAAATTTAATAACTGTAGTTTCTTTCGTATTGACAGAGCTTGAGATCATCTGATTACCAGGAAATGTTAAATTCCACATAAACATGGAGGTCAAAACCTCACCAGGCGTCTGTGAGGGATGGAGGAGACAGATTATAGAAGATAAAGAGAAAAATACATTAGAGGAGACAGTTGGAGAGAATTACAGTCAACCTTGGAGGGATTTCATTAGCCTCCACTGACTGAATTATCTAATCGATGAATTGAATAAAAGAGGAGCCACCTCTTCTGCCTGATCTGCATCTGCCTGGCTGCTGTCCCAGTCCATCCTGATGTCCTCTGTGATAACTGTCCAGTCCTAATGACAATGTCGCACCAACATGGCATGTAGCTAGTTCATTTTCAGAATTTTTTTTATTTTATAGACTTCACGTGTACATCTGATCAAAAGTTAACTTCAATCTTTATATGAAGAACCACACCTATGCTTTTAAATGTTTAAAAGGATATAGGCTTATTCTCTTTCTTGCTGTGAGTTAGATGTTCAGATTGATCAGTGTGTGTGTGTGTGTGTGTGTGTGTGTGTGTGTGTGTGTGTGTGTGTGTGTGTGTGTGTGTGTGTGTGTGTGTGTGTTTGTGACACTCGAGTAAACAGCTTCATGTTTACCAGACAGACACATGTGTGAGGTCATCTGAGCTGGACAATGACGTCAGCAGATGCCAACAGGAAGTGATTTAAATGGAGTTTGTGTGTGTGTGCAACACGTTCAAGTGGACAAATATAATCAGTCTAAAAACAGGAAGGAATTCTCTTGAAGTACAGTCTTGTGAATAAGTAAAGATCAATCTAAAAATGGAACTTAAACAATTAATCAATTAGTCATCTGACATACAATTAATTGGCAACCATTTTGAGAACTAATTCATTATGATTTAAGTCATTTATTTTGAGCAAAAATGTCTTGATATGTCCAACCAACAGTCCAAAACATTTTGTTTATTATAAAAGTTTATTATCACATAGGACAAATTAATCCAGAAAATATTGGCTTGCATGTTTGCTTTAATTTCTGCTTTAAATATCTGGTGATTCATGTTGTCTAAATGTCATCTGTGGTCAAACTTCTACTTAAAACATCTATATTTTACTGTCTTTTGTACAAGTTTACTTTTTGTTTGGTTCCTTTTGACAACAAATTCCATGTTTATTCTAAGGTTGTCAGAATATTCCTGTGTCACTGTCTAACACTATCAGCTTATTCCAGCTCTTTACTAAATCTACATGATGTGTACATTTATTCAAGTACTGTACTGAAGAACTTTTTTGAAGTACATGAGTATTTCCATTTGATGCTACTTTATACTTCCACTCTACTACATTTCAGAGGGAAATATTGTACTTTCTACTTCACTGCATTTATTTGACAGCTTTAGTTACTTTTCAGATGAAGATTTGACACACTACTTTATAAAGAACCATTCAAAAGTTTGGAAACACTTCAATCAAGGGTTTTTCTTTATTTCTAAAATTTTATACATTGTAGAACAACACTGAATATATCAAAACTATGAAATAACACATTTATGTAGTGAACAAAAAAGTGTTAAACAAACCAAAATATGTTTTAAATTTTAGATTCCTCAAAGTTGCCACTGTTTGCCTTTATGGCAGCTTTGCACACTGTTGGCAATATCTGAACCAGCTTCATTAAATAGTCACCTGGATGGTTTACCAACTGTGTTCCCACATATGCTGAGCACTTGTTTGCTGCTTGACTTCCTTCACTCCGCAAAAATCTTACATTTGGACTCATCAGACAAAAGTACAGATTTCCACTGGTCTAATATCCATTCCTGATGTTTCTCTTCTTATTACTGGTCTCCCTCAGTCATGGTTTCTCTGCAGCAGTTTAATTATGAAGGCCTGGTTTAACACACTCTCCTCCGAACAGCTGATGTTGATGTTGGCTGCTATTTGAACTCAGGGAAGCATTGATTGGGCTTTAATCTGAGGTGCCGTTAACTTGTGATTTCTGAGGCTGGTAACTAATGAACTTCTCCTCTGCAGCAAAGGGAACTCTTGGTCTTCCTTTCCTGGGTGGTCCTCATGAGAGCCAGTGTCAACATAGTGCTTGATGGTTTTTGCGAGGGCACCTGAAGAAACAAAACCAACACTAGCTCGGCGTGACACAACTGATGCTCTCAAATGTGTTAAGAAGGTCCATGTCTGCTGATGACACATCCAAAGGGATGGAAAACTCAAACTGCTTCAGCAGAGAATCTAAAGCAGCGTTCTTGTAACTTCTGGGGAATTCTCCATTGTTTCTGATCTGGAATCTGTATGTTATTCAGGAGTGGAGTTACATCACCTTTGCAAGCATCTCCTCCTGATCCTGCTGACTCTCTGATTGGTCAGAATTGTTTTTCTGGTACCAGGAGAAATAACTACAACATAAGAGCTTTGTTTTAAACAACATTGTTGCTGTTCCTTGTACAATATCATATTGGAATTATTATGGGAAAGATATAAACTGGAGAAAAGTGTGGACTCCACAGCAAAGGTTTGTCATATCTAATGAGATGAAATACATTTCTTTTAAGTTGATTCATAAGTTTCAACCTGTAAAGTTTTTCCTTTAGGAGTTAAAAAACAATATTGAAAATATGTGTTCTTTCTGTGAATTACTTTTCCCTTTTCTTCAAAGATATTATTTTTAGTTTCTATTGACATGACAAAGACAATGACTCTTAATTTCTTATGAATTATATTTTATTATTGCAAAATTTTACATTCACAAATATGTTTACCAAAAGAAACAACAAAATCTTAATTTTCCTCTTTTTTTCTCTTTTTTTCTGACATTTCATAGACAAAATGATTAATAGAGAGATCTCTAACTAAATTTACTCTCTCCTCTCCCCATATTTTTTTAAAATGTCTTTTTTCATGTATTTATTTCTCCTTGCTGTGCGTGTTAAGTCTGTATGGTTTTCTTGTACAATCACTTGGTGGCACTATTTCCTTGTTTGTACATTGCACTCAATTTCATCAATAAAGTTAAGGAATAAAGAAAACACAATCTAAAGTTAGTACATTTCCTGGAAAGAACCAAGTACTTTAGCACTAATTTATAGGTCAAATAAAGACAGTGTTCGGTTAGTACACTTACAATTAATAAATTCCAATTGATAAACTAGCATAAGCTAAAGTCTTTTGGTCAGTTCACAGCAGGTCAGCTAAACATGTAAACATTTTTTTTGGTCCACAGAAAAACATACAATTCAACATATATGAGAGTAAAGTTTCCAATAATAATTGACTGATGAATAAATATTAACTCAGGTGGAAATGGAAATCTATAAGTAGACCAAATTACACAGACTATCCTTTCCTGGAATATTTGAAGAAATGAATAAGAGAATGTGAGAATAATAATAACCAAAAAATCAGATGGCATGTCCTGGTGGTCCAGTGGTTAGTCAAAAAAATCTAACAGTTCCACAGATATCTAAAACAAAGAACACAGATTCAATAAAATATGGCTCATTTAAACACAAAGAGAGAAAAACATAACTACAATAAAAAATAAATGTTATACATGAAATGAAGCTTGGCACAGGATAAAAATGCTGCAAGTTAATTTATTTCCACAGATTTATAGCCCACCACTCATTGTGCAGTTATAGAAAAACCAGGGACAAGCCCTACTCTTCACTTTCACCACTCAGACTCATTATGCTGGATATGAGGATCAAACCATCAGCCTTCTAGTAATAAGTTCGCTCTTCTAACCTTTAGGCCATCACTACCCACCTACAAGAGTAAATTTAATCTTATATTCTTCATATAGTTTGTTCTGAGAAGAACATCACTCTAGTTTTCCCTTCTTTTTGTGACATAGTATCATCCTTTCGACAATTGACTGTTCTGGGCTGCTTATGTCCTCCATGCACACACACATTGCAAGCTTATTCCAGCCTGGCTAGAATTAACATTAACTAGACGCAGTTAAGCTGCATTAGTGGAATGGCTTGAGCCTCAAGTGAAAGTTGATATTAATTCTAGCCAGACTTTTTCAAGTAAGCGCAGCTTTCTTTAGCTGTGTTGATGGAACATCCCTCTGTAAGGACACATAAGTCAACAGGAGGTTTATGTTTTTAATGAAGTTGTGTACATAGTCTGTTTGCATCATTATTGCTGTGTGCAGTGTTGTACAATACATGCAAGATGCTGCACTAATGTAAAAAAAAATATGTAAAGGATGTGATATGATAGGGCTGGATCATGCTGGATCAAATTATCTCACCTACAAGTATAAATGATATAGTTTTGATTGGCTGATTGGCTTACCAGTGTTTACTTACAGCCTACTGCAATTTACTTGTTAAATATCATTAAGAGATATAAACTATTGTTTTTAACATCATGTTTTTGCATATAAAAGCTAGGTAACCAGTGAATTCATGATAGAATTGGAGCAATATGATCTTAGTTAGTTAAAAATCTG
This sequence comes from Thunnus albacares, assembly GCF_914725855.1. Classification (NCBI taxonomy): domain Eukaryota; kingdom Metazoa; phylum Chordata; class Actinopteri; order Scombriformes; family Scombridae; genus Thunnus; species Thunnus albacares. The sequence goes on from NC_058122.1 coordinate 28,596,123, forward strand.
ACAGTGGCAGTGTTCTGTGCAAGATTCATATATATAATTTTAACATGTTTTAATGGTGAAAACAGGAATGGACGAGCTGCTGATATGATCATCAAAACTTAGACTGGAATCAAAAAATACAAAGTTTTTCACCACAGGCTTGATGTTGTTATCAACAGAACCATGATATGATTTGACCTGTGCATGCAGGTTTTCTGGACCAATGATGAATTCTTTCAGAATTTAACCAAATAAAAATTGTGGACATCCAGTATGTCACATCTTTCACAACTGGGCCGTAACTATCAAGCATCTCAGCAGGATATCACTCCTAATTGGCCAAAAATGATCAGAATGAAGCATCTCTGGTCCTACTTTTAGCAGAATAAGTGTTTTATCAACTTTCCAAACTTGGTAAATGATTCCTATCTCTGCTGATATTTAGGAGCTTAAGGAGGTGGAGTTCAGGCAGAGATATTCTGTGAAAGGAGAGATGTTTTGAAAACGCTTGATGACAATGAGCTCATAAGAAAATCCAGATCCAGACTCTGGTCCATGTGGATCATCAAGATACAGGTGATCCTCTCTCAACACACACTCCTGGATGTTCACTCACACTCTTACTGAGATCTTCAGTATCTGATGAGAGAATAAGAAACAACAGAGGTCATAAATCAGATTTTAGTGAGACTCACTTCATCAGCTTTCAATGAATGATACAGAACATCCAGTATAAAGAGCAGCAGGGACTTCAGTCCTGTTCAGACCAGAGGTGGAACAGCTGTGCAGTGTAACCAGCTTCCATTCAGCTCTCATGTTAACGTATTGGAGTGAACACACTGAGCTCCAAACTCACAGACCTACAGAGGCTTTTGGTATCAAGTCTGTTTACTCTGCAGATTTGACTTAAGTATACAGAGGAAATAAACTGCTGAGAGTCATGAATACATAATTACTGCAGAACCAGAGACAGAGACAGAGACTGGTGGATTGCTGTCCAATCCTGAAACCTGTCACCATTCTCCTCTCACAGCTTCACTGAGGAAAGCAGCCACTGAGAAGGTTGGAGGTTCACCAGGAAATACTGGATCTTTGCTTTGATACTAACTGTGTTTAATACAATACTGCTGAAACCAGCACGGACTGACTCCAACTCTCTACTGACCTCAGAGTCTCCAGTCTACAGTGTGGACTCTCCTTAAAATCAGACAGCAGCTTCACATCTGAATCCTGCAGGTTGTTGAAGCTCAGATGCAGCTCTCTCAGATGGGAGGGGTTGGACTTCAGAGCTGAAGCCAGATAAGCACAGCTGATCTCTGACAAACTGCAGCCAAATAATCTGAATAAAGAATAAATTATGTCACTTTAGAGGACAAAGTTCATGCTTGAAATCATTGAATATTTCATAAGTTGTTCAGAGCTGAAGAGGGTTTAGAATGTAATATTTTAAAAAAGGAAACTCCAAACAGCTGAACCCAACAGGATGCAGGTTAAAAACTTCACCTTTAGTGACTTCACCTCTTAAACTCTGTAGCTCCATCAGTGACTCCATCTATACAAGCTCATGTTGTGCAGCCAAACACAATTAAAAATGCAAAAAGACTAAAACAAAACACATCTATATCTTTTAAGCCAACATGTGCAAAACAGTTGAGCAACAATAATAAAAGATTGGTGTCACTTGCAAGGGCTTCATCATTATGCTCATTTATGCTATCATGAATGCTATCCCATAAAGCAACACATGGACTGTCAGTACCTGCTGTTTCAACTTTATCACTTTGAGCACAGACAGCAGAAACTGAAACTGTCTACTTATTAGTTATCTGCCCTGTTTGTATATGTGTTTACATTAGTCTGACACCTGCAGACAGCTGCAGGATGGTGTTATCTCTCTGGCAAGTAGAGACAGACTGAATACAGTAGGATCTGCACACTGTTCAGTCGACTATCATGGTTTCACATCTTGTAGTCAATTTTAACATTTCGTTAACAAATACAAACCGAGAGCTCAGATCAGTCAGTGGAGTCTTTTTTCAGTCAGTTCCTCTTATAGATGTGATCTCTTGACCCCCTACAAGACAGCCAGAGTCAGCTGACCATCCAGAGTCACGACAGTCCCATAAACTGCTGCGAGTCCACAGAGTGAAACTATTCATGTCACGGTTTACAGGACTGTCATGACTCAAGGCAGCTAATATAGCAGCGAGCATCTGCATTACTTTAAAACTTAAAATAAGAATTTTCTGCATGCTGTAATAACTTGATTTCCACAAATAGACATTTGACACATCATGCTGCTCTAACTGAACCATTCACAACCAGTAACCACTGCATATACACAACACAGACCACATATACACGTTTACTGAGCAAAGGTGCAATTCAAAGATTGATCTCTGGATTTCAAGAATCAATTATTGATCATTGAAAAAAAGAGTCACGATTAATCAAAAAAAGCCATAAAGTTTAGAAGATGGAAACTCCAAACACCTGAACCCAACAGGACGCAGATTAAAAACTGTTAAATATAAACAGTGTTTAAGAGGTGAAGGTTTTAAATATGCAACTCAACATTGCTCTGACACAGTCAATGGACTACACCAGAAGAAAAGAAGAAAGTAGACTTTTCCATAGAGATACTCAGTGTGGATCAGCATAATATCAGCTTTATATCTGCAGTTTAGTGTCACCACAACTTTCACAACATATTAATCTAAGCAGAGAAGAAAAAATGGTGTCTAACCCCAGAGCCTCCAGTCTACAGTGTGAACTCTCCAGAAAATCACACAGCAGCTTCACTCCTGAATCCTGAACCTTGTTGGCACTCAGATTCAGCTCTCTCAGATGGGAGGGGTTGGACTTCAGAGCTGAGGCCAGGGAAGCACAGCTGATCTCTGACAAACTGCAGCCCCGCAATCTGAATAAAGAACAAATGATGATTGTATCCATTTATAATCTAATCAGATGTGTTCAGATTTTAAACATGTAGATCAACAAAACTATGTCCTAATCAATGAGATTTTATCTAAAATGAATAAAAGTGACTTTGTCATTGTGTTGTGGATAATCATAATGTCAGCCTTCTACAGACATCATCCAAATGTCACCACAACATTTAGACACTGATTAATGTCAACAATGACTCATAAAAAATATTTAAACACCTGCATTAATCTCCCTGAGTCCCTTTGTGTGTGTGTTTGTGTGTGTGTGTTCTGAAGTATCAATATCAATTATAAGACAATATTCACTAAAACACTGACATTAACATAAGACCAAATAATTATTTTCACAAAGTAAACTTTATCAATTTAAAAATGTATTAGTTTAGAGGATCATCTGTATACTGATGTGACTATTTGAAAAATTATACACATTAATTTACTTTAACAACTACCAGTAAACATTTTCTACAGTTTCTTTAAGAATCAGTCATCTTTTATAACTACAAATTAACTTTGTACAATAAAAAAATCAAAACATGGAAAAAAGGAATAGGGAAAAAGAAAATTAAATTCATAGTTCTAACTGTGTACATAACTCACGTTCAGTTGTCAAACATTAAGATTAACAATAGTAACAGACAGTCAATGAACTGACCTCAGAGTCTCCAGTCTACAGTGTGGATTTTCCAGAAAATCACACAGCAGCTTTACGTCTGAATCCTGAAGCTCATTTTCACTCAGCACCAGCTCTCTCAGATGGGAGGGGTTGCACTTCAGAGCTGAGGCCAGAGAAGCACAGCCGATCTGTGACAGACTGCAGCGACATAATCTGAGTGAAGAATAAATTATGTAGATAAAAGTCCATTAAGAATGCAATCAGATATGCTCAGGTTTTAAATGTGTAGTTCAACATTATTATGTCCTAATCAATGAGATTTTCACTAAACCGAGTAGAGTGACTTTGTCATTGTGTTATTGTCAAAATCATAATGTCAGCCTTCTACAGACATCATCCAAATGTCACCACAACTTTCAGACAGATATTCATGTCAACACTGATTGATAAAAAACACATTAAATAATACAATGAAGAAATATTTCTCCCTCAGCAAGTGAACTTTATCAATTTAAAACAGATATTCATTGAGAGGGTCTTCTGTATACAGATGTGACTGTTTACCAAAAATTATAAATGTTGATTTACTTTAACAACTAACAAATTAGGTTCAGTTCAATTCAGACAGTCAGTGAACTGACATCAGAGTCTCCAGTCTACAGTGTGGACTCTCCAGAAAATCACAGAGCTTCTTCACGTCTGAATCCTGCAGCCTGTTGTCATTCAGATGCAGCTCTCTCAGATGGGAGGGGTTGGACTTCAGAGCTGAGGCCAGAGAAGCACAGCTGATCTCTGACAAATGGCATCCCCTTAATCTGAATAAAGAATAAATGATGTAGATAAAAATAAATATATAATTGGATCAGATATGTTCAGGTTTTAAATGTGTATTCCAAAATGCTATGTCCTAATCAATGAGCTTCTGTCTTTTGAAGGATCAATATCAATGATCAGACATCATTCATTAACACAAATTAAAGAATATAATAAAGAAATATTTCTCCTTCAGCAAGTAACTTTGATTAATTCAAAACAGAGTTAGTTTATTGGTTGGGAGGATCTTCTATATACAGATGGAACTCTTTCTCCAACATTATGAACATTGATTTACCTAAAAACTAAGAGTGGACATTATCTACAGTTTCTTTAAGAATCAGTCATCTTTTCTAAATACAAACTAAATTAATGTACAATAAAAATTAAAATATGGGACAAAAAGGAAATGGACTTCATGGATGTAAATTATTTATGTACACAAATTAGGTACAGTTGTTAAACATTAAGATCAACAATAGTAACAGACAGTCAGTGAACTGACCTCAGAGTCTCCAGTCTACAGTGTGGACTCTCCAGAAAATCACACAGCAGCTTCACGTCTGAATCCTGCAGCCTGTTGTCATTCAGATGCAGCTCTCTCAGATGGGAGGGGTTGGAATTCAGAGCTGGGGTCAGAGAAGCACAGCTGATCCCAGACAAACTGTAGTCACTCAATCTGAATAAAGAATAAATGATGTAGATAAAGATCCATTATAATCAAATCAGATGTGTTCAGGTTTTAAATGTGTAATTCAACATTACTATGTCCTCATCAATGAGCTTTTATCTAAAATTAGAAGAGTGATTTTGTCATTGCGATATTGTGGTTCATCATAATGTCAGCCTGACATCCAAATGTCACCACAACCTGCAGACACCTATTCATGTCAACACTGATTCATAAAAAATACAATATTCATATTCAAACACCTGCATTGATCTCTCCCTATGTGTGTGTGTGTGTGTGCATGTGTGCATGCGTGTGTGTGTGTTCTGAAGGATCAATATCAATAATCAGCCATTATTCATTAAAACACATTCAAGAATATAATTAATGAATATTTTTCCTTCATCAAGTACATTTGATCAATTTAATATATATTAGTTGAGAGGATCTTCTGTATACAGATGTGACTCTTTACCAAAAATTATAAACATTAATTTAACAACTAACAGTGGACATTTTCTTCAGTTCCTTTAAGAATCAGTAATCTTTTATAACTACAGACTAAATTTTGTACAGTAAAAAATGAAAATGTTGAAAAAAATTAACTTCACAGATGTAAGTTATGTATGTACATAAACAAAGTTCACTTGTTAAACATAAAGATCAACAATAATAACAGACAATCAGTGCACTGACCTCAGAGTCTCCAGTGCACAGTTTGGACTCTCCTCAAGATCAGACAAGTGCTTCACATCTGAATCCTGCAGGTTGTTTCCTCTAAGATCCAGCTCTCTCAGATGGGAGGGGTTGGACTTCAGAGCTGAGACCAGAGAAGCACAGCTGATCTCTGACAAACTGCATTCCCTCAATCTGAATAAGAATAAAGAATAGGAGGAAATGGATGTTCAACATATCTACAGTATTTACATTTAATGGAGCAGTGTCACCATAAAAAAATCACATAATCTTGTGTTTAAATATTTCAGTCAGTATAAACAACTGAAAAGCTTCATAAAAGTGTTTGAAAAAGTATACTGGATATTACATTTGTTGCTGTCTGATTGAGTCTTTTGAACTTTAAGAATGAAATTGAATGTCAACGGCTGCTGTGAAGCATATACATGTATTTTTGTGTCTCTTTTCTCTTTTTCCTCCCTGTCTCTCTCCCACTCCCCTCTCTGCTCTGTTGCTGACATGGTGTGTTGTGCCTCCTGGCTAGCTGGCTACACACTTGTTCCTCATTGCAATCAGCTCACCTTGGCTCAATCACCTCATCAGGATTCAGTATAGAGACTCCGGTTTTCCACTTACTCCTAGACAGATTGTCTGCTCACCAGAGGTGGTAGTATCTTGGCCAATTTTGTCTTAGTGTTTGCTTCCAAGTTGTTTGACTCTGTCCTAACTTATTTCTCTGTGTGTCCAGGATCACCTGTGCATGCTGCTTCCTCGTGTCACTCCTTTGGAGAGGATTTCACTCTGCTGACCTGCCTCCCCTGCTCAAGCCCACTTCATTATCAACTCACAGACAAGGGCTTTTCCCCCACACCACCAGCCAGTGAGCCCCTACTTCCCTGCTCCCCATCTTCAATAAATCCTTAGAAGTTTTACCCTGTCTCAAGCATCTGCTTTTTGGTCCTGCTAAACAATCCGTTACAGTGAGGGTTAAATTTAATGTAAAAATCCAGAGTTTCAGAGATACAGAGTGAATTATCCAGTGTAGGATTTTTCTAGTTATATGAAGATTTTAAATGTGGAGCTTAACATTACTCTGACAGAGACAATGGACTAAACCACTGAAGAAGAAAATAGACTTTACCATTAAGATACTTAGTGTGGAATAGCTTAATATCAGCTTATGTCTGCAATTTAGTGTCACCACAACCTTCACATCATATTGATCTCCGCTCAAAAGTAAAAAATGGTGTCTGACCTCAGAGTCTCCAGTCTACAGTGAGGACTCTCCAGAAAATCACACAGCAGCTTCACTCCTGAATCCTGAAGCTCATTTTTACTGAGATCCAGCTCTCTCAGACGGGAGGGGTTGGACTTCATAGCTGAGGCCAGAGAGGCACAGCTGATGTCTGACAAACTGCAGCGCCATAATCTGAATAAAGAATAAATTATGTAGATAAAAATCAATTTATAATCCAACCAGATGTGATGAGGTTTTAAATGTGTAGTTCTGCATTACTATGTCCTCATCAATCAGTGTATTTACATTCACTGTAGTAACCTGGTTACTGTAACTCCTTGCGTACATGCAGCAGGTCAGTAATCAGATTTCTCCACCAAACCTGACCTTGTTCTGGAAGTGTCTAACTGATTTGAACTACATTAGTGAGAGAAGACATGGCTCTCTGACTTTTTGTTTTGTGTTTTTGGTGAGTATTTGTGTCAGAGCAGACTGACAACATATTGAGCGAGAGAGAGAGAGAGAGAGAGAGAGAGAGAGAGCTGAGAGCACCAGCGAGAGAGAGCAGCTGTGGTTGAGTGAGCTAGAGCATGAATGGAGAGAGGGAGCACTGGTAGTGAGGAAGCCGGTGAATCAGATAAAGAAAACGTTATTTTCTGATTGTTTCACAGCAGTTATGTTGTAGAGTACAAATAAACACGCCCACACCCCCACACCTCCACTCAACCCTGCAGCTGTACACTGCCTGATTTTGTTCTGAATACTGCCTTAGTTGGACTTTAGATGGACTTATTTTAAATATGAGGATGCTTCGTTACGTGTAATGATCTGCTTTTATCCAGCTGTTCTGTTGTAGCAGTCCTTATACTCGAATCTACCTGTGTAAGCCAGGTTTCATGTTTGCTGTGTGGATAAAAATCCATTGAGAGTCCAATCAGATGTGTTAGGTTTTAAGTGTGTAGTTCAACATCACTATGTACTCATCAATGAGCTTTTCCCTAAAATGATTAGTGACTTTGTCATCGTATTATTGTGGATCATCATACTTCTACAGACATCATCCTAATGTCACAACATTCAGACACCTATTCATGTCAACACTGATGCGTAAAAAATACTTTAAACACTTGCATTAAATAAATTAACTTAAGGGAAAAAACTTTTTTGATCTTCATCAAGTAAACTTTATCAGTTTAAAACAGATATTAGTTAAGAGGATCTTCTGTATACAGATGTGACTCTTTACCAAAAAATATAAACATTAATGTAATCCACAACTAACAGTGGATATTTTTGACATTTTCTTTAAGAATCATTCATCTTTTATAATTACAGCCTAATCTTTGTACAGTAAAAAAATGAATATGGAAAAAAGAAAATTAATTTCATGGCTGTAAGTTATGTATGCACATACATTAGTTTCAACTGTTAAACATTAAGATCAAATATAGTGACAGACAGTCAGTGAAATGACCTCAGAGTCTCCAGTCTACAGCGTGGACTCTCCAGAATATCACACAGTAGCTTGACTCCTAAATCCTCAAGCTCGTTTCCACTTAGATCCAGCTCTCTAAGATAGGAGGGGTTGGACTTCAGAGCTGAGGCCAGAGAAGCACAGCTGACATCTGTCAATTCGCAGCAACACAATCTGAATGAAGAATAAATGATGTAGTTTAAAATCCATTTATAATCAAATTAGATATGTTCAGGCTTTTAATGTGTAGTTCAATGTTACTATGTCCTCATCAATTAGCTTTTCTCTAAAATGAGTAAAGTGACTTTGTCATTGTGTTATTATGGATCAACATAATGCACAATATTTAGACATCTAATTATGTCAGAACTGATTCATAAAATGCTGCTGTACTCAGTCAAGTCTATGATTAGAGGATTAATATGAAATCAGACATGTTGGACTAAAAACCTGTTCATTAGTTATACATTACCTTCTTCTTCCTGTATTTGGTAGTTTAGTAGGTATATGTAATTAAAACATGTTATTGATGACAGTAATCATTCCTCCTGTCCATATTGACTGTGAAGTGGCCTCTCTCTAGCACAGCTACATGGTCAGAAATCAGTTCAGAAGTTCAGCTGAAACTAATATGAGGCTTTGACAGTCTGGTAGAGACCCACTTGTTTTGCCTGACTCAAAGTTACAGACTATTTAGTACAAAATTCCTACTTTGAGTTATGATCCCTCCACTGCGGCTCAGCAAGGAAACGCTGAAGAAACACAAAGATGCTCACTTGAAATGTGTAACTCAGACTGCTGAAGCCTCATTAGTTTAAACTTTGGGACTCATTTTTATACAGAACAAGACTGTGGACTTTGATTTCCTAAAAAAAAACTTAAATTCTAACAAATTTGCACTTAGGTAAATCCTGAAAATGTATGTACCAAACATTTGAAACTTTAGGGAAGGATTTGAATTGAATATATAGAAAAAAAACCCCCACTAAAGCCACAGCCAGTGAACTGACCTTAGATTCTCCAGTATACAGTTTGGACTCTCCAGTGAAACACACAGCGGCTTCACTCCTGAATCCCACAGGTAGTTGTAGCTCAGATCCAGCTCTCTCAGGTGGGAGGGGTTGGACTTAAGAGCTGAGGCCACAACTTCACAGTGAGTCTTTGAGAGTCCACAGTGAGAGAGTCTGTCATGATATATATATTATAACATACGTTATCATGAAAGAGGACACTTTATACTTATTTAATGCATTTGATGACAAAACAGTTTGACACTCCTTATTGTGATTAACATTTGATTTTCACATCAGTGGTTCAGCTAATCGTTTTTTTAAAAAATGTAATGATTTTTTTCTGGGGCATTTTATTCCTTTAATGGAAAGTGATAACAGGAAACAAGAAGAGAGAGAGACAGGGAATGACATGCAACAACGATCCATCACCAGATTCAAACCGCGGACATTGCAGTTCTCATTCATAGTATTTGTTTTGAATTCTCACGATGCCCCCTGCATATTCCTTAGAGGTATTTATCTCATTATGCCAATCCTGATTGGCTTGTGATTGCAACGTCGACAAGAGGTGGTTCTACCTACATTAAATAGCTTACACTGTGACATAGGTGTAATTGAAACACCTCTTGTCACTGCAGAGGATATCTCACCCTGTTCTCTAGATAGACAGCTTAACTGTCCACAGATCTTAGCTATCTTGGCTAAACACTCCATTGGCAGATGCTACCTACCTCGATGCACTTCGACTCTCTAGCCTTCACCATAGACTTGAGTGCTCTTACACCTAGCCATACCATGGCCAGGACTTTCTCACACCAGAGGAGACGGACTCTCTGGGCCTTGACTCTGCCCCTGTGGTAACAAAAGAGTCACACCAGGTCTGCTCCTGCTGCCTAGGGCTGGAACATGCTCAGCTGTGGGCACTTGCTAGCAAGTGTCTTCAAGAATGGCTAGTATGTCAAGCTAGCTTGTCAGGTAATGACCCTTACCCATCGTCCAGCGACATGCAAATTCATAACAAGGACACGGGGGGGAAGGACACAGATGCTGATGTGTTCTAGCAGTAACTGGGCTCAGTTTGGCATTCTCCGTATGCCCCTTATGGAGCTGCTCATTGCAGCCCACCTCCACCCATGGCTGTCAACGGCATCCACCAGGAACCCCACACTGCCATTAATAGCCAACCACGTCCAGTCTGCCATGACTGGATGGTCTCATGGTATACCGGACGGAACTATATGAGGACATGGTGACAAGGCTGGACAGGGTTGTGTGGGAGGAAATCTAGGTGATTACATTTGCCTCCATGCACAGCGCTGTGCAGTACAAACCACAGGCAAGTCCATGGGGATGTTGTGCTGCAGGAAAGATCCAGATGGCTCAACCTCGACCTATCCAACAGAGAAAAGGAGGACATCTTGGACATGCCAACCATGCCCAACAGCATTTTCAGCACTGCTCTGGCCTCCATACAGCAGTGGTGTGACCCCAAGAAGAGAGAGGACAAGGCTCTCCAGCTCTGCCTTCCCTGGAAGGCCAAGCCCCCATCTCCACCAGCCCCGCACAGTTTTTCACTCAGGCCCTCTCACGGGACCCTCAGTTCAAGATCCCAAGACACTGAGGAGGTGAAGATGAACTGGCACAGGAAAGCTCCAGCACCATCGGCAGCCCCATCAGGACAACTGAACCAGACTGCCAGTCAGCAGGCAAGCAAGGAGAAGAGGGTGGCCTGAAAGTCCCCCCTCTCCCTACTAGTGATGGAGCTGGATGTTCCCCATTCACCAGCCTTGCAGTGCAAGAGGGGCCTGGATCTATGGGCTCTGAACAAATACCTCAGAAAATACAAATTCAGGATGCTCACTCACACATGATACTTTTGTTGTGCTGGGGTGACTGGTTCACATCTGTCAACCTGAAAGATGCATTTTTCCACATTTCAGTTTACCTTCCACACAGGAAATATCTGAGTTCACATTCTAGGCAGTCTGTTACAAGTAAGGAGTGCTCCCTTTCGGTCTGTCCCTCAGCCCGAGAGTGTTTGTGCGATGTACCAAGGCTGTTTTAGCCCCATTATGACAGCAGAGCATCCGTCTGGCTACATACCTAGATGACTGGCTCCGAGGATATGACACAAATGCATATCCTCATAACACACCTGACTGACATGGGTTTTATGATAAACACTAAAAAAAAGAGTGTGTTGTCCCCAATACAGTGAGAGGGTGCATAAATCTCTTCCCTTCAGATTATGTCCTCGATTACTAGGACTGGGTGGTGGGTGTCTAGTGACTGGACAAGTACTGCACAGTTTGGGGAGGGTTTGGAATTAAAGGGCACTCCATAAGAGCCACAGTTCAACTACTGTGCGAACAGCTATGGCAACTCCCGCTACAAAGGTAGGTGCTGTCCCAGGTGGCGAGGGGGCAAATATTTCATCCACACCTGGAACACCTTGCCCTATAGGCCTGGCCCATGAGTGGTATAATTTAAGCACAGTGGGGCTGCCTCAGATGGTACTTGACACCATTCAGAGCACTAGAGCATCCTCCACCAGGTCCCTTTACATCTCTTTTCAATGTCCTGTTGGTGTGATTGTGTCATTCCTGGAGGACTTGACTGACAAACACAAAGCCTTCTCCACCTAAGCTATTTAAAGGTCAGTGGAACCACCTGACATGGACATCATGATCCCCAGCCAATCAGGATTGGCATAATGAGATAGATGCTGCTATCTTCAAAGGAAGATAAACAGAGGAAAAAACTGTAAAATACAATAATTACTAGAAAAATAATTGTGTTCATTAACTTAACAACGATAAACACAGCCAACTGAAAAGTCAACGATATTTGCATTCACAACACTTGAAACAGCTCAAGAACATCTGTGAATAAATATAATTGACATTATTTCCACTACAAAGTAGGAGAGCACTATTTTAACAATAATACGTATTTTATATTATTTATATTTGAAGAAAGAAACAACTAATCCACCCTGATTTATAGTGCTAATCACATCTGGACTTACTGAGCCTTTCTGCAGTTCCTCACAGCTGGGATCAGTCTCCGTCGTCCCTCCTGTGATGTGTTGTACTTCTCCAGGTCCAACTCATCCAGAACCTCCTCTGACATCTGCAGCATGTAGGCCAGAGCTGAGCAGTGGATCTCAGAGAGCTCCTTCTCTGATCTGTTTTCTGACTTCAGGAACTCTTGGATCTCCTGATGTAGTGAGCGGTCCTTCATCTCCATCAGACAGTGGAAGATGTTGATGCTTCTGTCAGGAGAGATTTTGTACATGTCCATCTTCTTCAGGTTGTTGATGACTCTCTGGATGATTTGTGGACTGTTCTCTATCAGACCCAGCAGGTCTCCTAAGAAACTCTGGTTGGACTCCAGAGAGAGACCATGAAGGAAGCGGACAAACAGGTCCAGGTGGCCATTTTTACTTTTGAGAGATTTCTCCATGGTTCCCATCAGGAAGTCATCCAGAGAGGAGTAACTGTGGTTTATTCCCAGGAAGTCTTCTAGTACCTCTTTGTTGTCATTGGTGTAACAGTGGTACATGTAGACTGCAGCCAGAAACTCCTGAACGCTCAGATGAACAAAGCAGTAGACTGTTTTCTGGAAGATTACACTCTCTCTTTTGAAGATCTGTGTACAAAATCCTGACAACACTGAGACCTCTGTGACATCAAGACCACACTGCTCCAGGTCTTTTTGGTAGAACATGATGTTTCCTTTCTCCAGATGTTCAAACGCCAGCCTCCCCAGCTTCAGAAGAACTTCCCTGTCAGCCTCTGTCAGCTCCTGTGGATTCGCTTCATTATCCTCATCATACTTTTGCTTCTTCCTCTTTGTCTGAACCAGCAGGAAGTGTAAATACATGTCAGTCAGGGTCTTGGGCAGCTCTCCTCCCTGGGCTGTGGTCAACATGCGCTCCAGAACTGTAGCAGTGATCCAGCAGAAGACTGGGATGTGACACATGATGTGGAGGCTCCTGGATATCTTGATGTGTGAGATGATTCTGCTGGACAGCTCTTCATCACTGAATTTCCTCCTGAAGTACTCCTTCTTCTGGTCATCAGTGAAGCCTCGTACTTCTGTTACCCTGTCAACACATGTCAGAGGGATCTGATTGGCTGCTGCAGGTCGGGAAGTTATCCAGACGAGAGCCAAGGGAAGCAGATTCCCCTTGATGAGGTTTGTCAACAGCACGTTGACTGATGACATCTGTGTGACATCAGACACGACCTTCCTTTTCTTGAAATCCAGTGAAAGTGTGCTTTCATCCAGGCCGTCAAAGATGAACAAAACTTTACAGACAGCAAGCTTCTCTGCTGTGATCTTCTGTAATGTTGGATGGAAATCATGGATCAGCATGAGGAGACTGTACTGCTCATCTTTGATCAAGTTCAGCTCCCTGAATGAAAGCAGAATCACCAGACTGACATCTTGGTTTTCCGAGCCCTCTGCCCAGTCCAGAGTGAACTTTTGCACTGAGAAGGTTTTTCCAACACCAGCAACACCATTCGTCAGAACAACTCTGATGTATTTCTGTTGGTCAGGTAAGGCTTTAAAGATGTCGTGGCACTTGATTGGAGTGTCATGGATGGTCTTGGAAGCTGTCTCAAGCTGTCTCACCTCATGTTGGGAATTAACCTCTTCACTCTTTCCCTCTGTGATGTAGAGCTCAGTGTAGATTTTGTTGAGGAGGGGTCTACTTCCTGATTCATCAGTTCCTTCAGTCACATGTTGATAATTCCTCCTCAGGCTGATCTTATATATATATGAGACCTCCTGCAGATCATCATCTGCTGAAAGAGACAAATGTAGATTTGAACATCTATCATTATGTTTACGTGCACTTCCATAACCAGGTTACTCAGAGAAACCAGGTTACGTGGGTAACTGAGAATGTGTTAACAAGCACAGTAGTAACCTGGTTATTGTAAATCTGTGTGTACAAGCAACAAATCAGTTATCATATTTCTCCTCTACACTGACCTCATTCTCAAAGCATGCCTTTTTCATTTTATCAGTATTAGTTATAGAAGATGTGTATTAGTCCTGACTTTTTATTCTGTTATGCTCTGTGTGTCTGAGTCAGAACTTTTCCTCACAACATGAATGTGTCTGAATTTTACAAACAGTAAAATGTTAAGTGGTGGAAACCAACTTATTTAGACTTCTAGAGGGTATTTTGTGTTTATTTAAATTTTAGTTAGACTTTAAATACAAGGATAAAACGCTCTGTGTGCCCCCTTCATTCAGATGCTCCATTTTCCCTATCTACAGTCTTTTGTTTAGTAAATGTTATGTGTATACATGGCAGAGAAATTTACATTCTCCAGGAGAAATCTACCTGGGCCAAAAATAAAAATAATAAAATAATACACTTAATTTGTACTGCACCTCTCATTCATAGTGAAAATCAAAGTTTCTCCTATCCACAACCCCGATTACAGTAACCAATAACAGTTACTTTGTAGCGACCACCTATCAGAATGACATCACTGCCCACCTGACAAGACTTCATTCATGTTTTCAACAGTTCCACCCGCAATCTTTCAATAATCCAATGATGACCCCCCCATATTACTCGCACAATGTGAAACCAGCCGCCAGGAAGTACTGTTTGTCTCAGAGCTGCTAGTGATCAGCGAAGGAGATATCACTGGATTTACAGTGGGCATCGGTTTGCGTAGCTATACCTGCGTCGTTGTATGATCATTTTGTCTGACTTAATGTGTATCTATCCTATTACTTTTGAACCCCTGTACTTATGTGTTAAAAGGTCTATATCTCCCACACTGCTCTTTCTATGTTGATGTAAACCTACTCAAATTAATTAACTTATAATTAATATCAATTGTTGTATTTTAAATTGAATGTACTGAAGCACAGAGCCTGAAGAACTAAAATAATTTGTAACTGTTCAAAGGCTACTGTCTGGGCAGCATGGTGGCTCAGTGGTTAGTGCTGTTGCCTCACAGCCAGTGGTCAGTGCCCTGACCACTGGCACTGGCCAAAAGAACTGGAGTTATACTGCGGCTGCCCACTGCTCCTAGCGTATAGGATGGATCAAATGTAGAGGATAAAATTTGTTTCAATGTATTTGAGTCAGGAGAAATAACAATTAAGAAATCTTAATCGTAATCCCAATCTAAAATTATAAAAAATATATAAAGACAGGCTGTTTGTCCGTACAGATCTGCTGTCTGGAGGTCATGTTATGTTTGTCTCTTCCTGTGACTGACCTTCTGTTCCTGAGCCGATGTTTGGCAACTTCTTCACGAGATCATTTCTGCTGATCTTCTTTGAAATGCTCTTGATTACCTCCACAGCTCCATCAAATTCATATTTATGCACCATCAGATCCACCACATCTCGCCTCTCTGCCTTCGACAGCTGGCTCTCTTTAATGGGTGGGATGTTGCCCACCTTTTCATACTTCAGGGACCATTTGAAGTTCTCAAATTCGTTGTCTCTTAAATCATCCAGAATGTTGAGGAGGTCCATCTCCGTCATCTTGGCTCTCTGGTAAAATCAGAGAACATTTATGAGAGAACAGCTGTGTTTCTGTCTGTCTGCCAGTAGAAACTCATTCTGTGTGTCTACTGGATCTGACTCATTTGACAAAAAGACCAGTTTGGCCGCAGTCGTTTATGTGTCAGAGAAACTCAAGGATATCTTCAATAAAAATGTCTCACCAACAGTCTACTCAGTAGCTGTTCTGGAGTTTTTTATTGGATCGAGTTTTCTCAGTTGTCATGGAAACATGTTACACATGTTAAACATGTTACACACGTACTTGTTAAAATTTACATTTTTCTGCTTAAATGAGAGAACATTGCTTAAATTGAGAACACACGTTCAATCTTAAACAACAGTCAACAAAACAATCTCGACACAAGGTCTGGATAGTCCTCTGCTTTTACAACTCACCTGTTTGTTGTTGTTCAGTGAACTCTGGTGTCTTTACATGTTTTGATTGGTTTGTTAACACTGGTGTGAAAGCTGTCAGTCGAGAGTGCCTAAAAATGAGGGTCTTGTCTCAAAATGTACTTGTGTGTTTTTTTGTTCTGTGAAAACAAAAAAGACAAACCACAGGATTTTAATAGTAGTGTGATATGTGATTTTGTCATTAATTAAAAATTAAACTGATGATCTGTAAGCCAGCAGTTCCCCAATAAAAAGTGAATTAAACAAGTGACACACAGTGACTATCCTCCTATAATATCAGGCTTCTTCATCGTGTTTCATCGTTCTTGCCTGTCTCTAGTTATAATAAATCACGTTCTAGTCCTGACTAATGATGCCGATAGTAAATTATTTCTCTTTGAACTCAACAGGTTCAGTCTGTGATTTTGATGATTATATGAAGCATTTTCAGAACTCAACACCTTTTGGAGCATTTTCTGTTCTGCAAATAAGAAACAGTTTAGGGTGTTTGTGTCAACAACAAAAAAAAACATACACATTATGAATATGGGGTCTGTGCTTCTTTTTGTATCTACAGCTGAAAACATGTGAGAGCAGAGATTTGAACCTCTAAATGTGTAAAGTTTGAATGAATATGAACATTTATCTCCTGTAAACTCACTATTTGTTTGTAAAGTCTGATGCATGCATGTATTTTGACTGTATCATTTACAGACATTTTTATGAGCTGCACAGCTTTGCTAAACACATCAGGTGCCATTTAATATTTAGATGACTAAACTTGCTGCAAAAGATCTTCAGACTCTCACTAATAACTGATGGAGATGGTTGTAGTAGAGTGTGGGCTGTCAGTCAGCAGTGTTTGTTTTTTCAATGACTACTGTCAACACTGAATCATCTTCAGGTCAGTTTACAATAGAAACAGTCTCTTACTTTGTGTCTGGGGGTCCAGCTTCATTACTGAAGTCTGGAGGATCACCTTTAGACCAATCACTCTTCACAGACAGAAATTAGACTCTGTCCTCGTCTTCCTCCAAAACATTTATCTTCTGGACTCTGAGAGGTAAACCAGTAACACTGGAGACACACATGCATACACAGTATAATACACCTAGTCCTATGCCTCAACTTATTAGCTTCTTATTAGTTTTTATTAGTTTACATGACATTAAAGGAATAGTTCGCATTTTTTGAAGCGGGGTTGTATAGAGACAAAGTTATATAGAGACAAAGTGCAATTTAGTCTCGCCCATCCCATGAATTGCATGGACAGTGAGTCCATGCAACTCATGGATTCACTGTCACAGAGAACATACATGAAAGTAAAAACAGAATAGCTGTTTAATTGAAAGGTATGCAGTGTTTGTAATAGATGTTTAAATCACAGAATAACTAATGTGCATTCAGCTGAAATACTAACTGTAAAAAGAGCCTGAATGGGAAATGAGTTTATGAACTGTAGTCACCATATAAGTTGAGAGATGTGTCATATGTGGTGGAGTTTGCTATACAGTTGTGCTACCTCTACAGTAGATGTGATGTCAGCCCTTGCATTCAGGTATTCCATCTTAATGTAACGGGTTTCAGCATATTCTATCAACTACCTGTAACTCTCTGGTAGACATAGGGTGCTAAAATAATGCTTTGACATACTGAAATCTAATGTTTTTAGCTAGCTTCAGGCAGTATGTTAGTGTTTTAGCCCTTGGTTGCATATTAAGGCACCAATTGTTTTCCCCTCCAATGGGCATGGTTTTCAGAGTATGACGCGTTGCACTCTGTCTGTATTACCTGCAGTAAATTTGGGTTGGCACGTCCCCGGTTTGGAGACGTAGGCAGGAGTACCAGTGTTACACCGTATTTAGAGACACATCAGATTCTATGACCTGCTCTGATATTCTTACCCTAACCATCACACTCCTATGCCTAAACCTAACCAACTTAACCAACACTGCAGGACAGAATCTGATGGGTCACAAAATACAGTGTAACACCACCATGGAAGCTAAGCAATGTACTGCTCTGGATGGGACCAGCAGGATAATGCATTTTAGCCATCTACAAAAAAGGCCCACCTAAAATAATCAATATCAGTGTGCACTATATTTAGAATATTTTCACTGCTTTACCTTGCCGTCAGACAGCCCTTTCCTTTGGCACTACATTTTCTCAGCTGTTGAACTTCCATATTCCTATGCATGCTGTACACTGTATTATGCTGCAATAGCACTTTCTGACCCAAACAGTTGATCTATGGTGTACAGTGTGCAGCATGTGTACAGCGATGCCAACTCAACAATTTTGTTGCTAGATTTAGCAACTTTTCAGACTACACTGGCAATTTTTTTTTTCAAAAAGAACCTAGCAACATATTTAGCTACTTTTAATATTTATTTGGAACCTTTTAGCAACTTTTGAAAAGTGACTCAAATGCTTAATTGCACGCATTTTCCCTCTAAATTACACAAAAATGATTTTCTCTGTCACACACTCAAGTGCATTAAAGTAATGAGAAGTGACAGTTTTTCTGTCACACACTCAGTCACAACCAAGGGGGTAGCTCCCAGTCTGAAAAGTGCCAATGCAGAAGTGCCTTAAACCTGCATTCTTTCTAATGGCCAGCAGGGAGCGACTCCACTGGCTGCAAAAAGAAGTCCAATTGCATAGAAGCCTATGAGAAAATGACCCTACTTCTCTCTTGATTTATTACCTCAGTAAATCCTTTACTAATGAGTTTATGATCTCAATCGCTAGTTTCAAGTCTTCTTCAATACAACATGATCTAAAATAGATAGATAAAATAGATAAAATAGATGATAAAGCAGTATATGCTTCAGGGCATGGCTACGTGGTGATTGACAAGTCACTACCACAGCGACAGCGTTGATTAAGTAATGTAACCATGGCGTAACCCCAGATTCACAGAGTATAGATGTAGCTGCAGCTATTTTACGGTGTGTTTTCAGTTCATGAAAGTTAATTGTAATATTTTGGTCACCTAAAAATGTTCGCCATGTTCAGCGTTTGGTTGTGATAAAAGACCCCCTAATGAGTCAGATGTTGTTGTCAGATTTGTTTTAATGGTTTTAGGCCTGTTTTTCATTAGCAGAAAGTAGCACCAGCATTAGCATTATCACTGTTATCCATAAGTTATAAATGCACCGTGCTGATCAAGCTAGCAGCTAGTACTATGGTCAGCTCCACACTTTTGCCCATATATGGTCACTTCTGGCTCCAAAAATCACACATGGCGATGGTCAAATCCAAGATGGAAATGGTCAAATTGCTAATCTTGAGGCTTCAGAACAGCAGTTCACAAACCAATGGGTGACGTCATGGTGACTACGTCCATATTTTTTTACAGTCTATGGTCACAACAGTCTGTTTGCCTAGCTTTGTTTCATTTGAAATGACGCATACAGGAATAGAGACTAATATGTAATTGTTCAATAACTCAGTGTGTTGTGTTTAAAAATAAAAATATCAGATTGTGATGGACACTACCTAGACATAATTCACCACAGACTGTTATATTGTTATATTCACTACAGACTGTGATGTTGTATTATAGGGGCTAGTGCCCTTCAAAGTCACCCTCCACTCAAAAATCAGTTTTTCTTCTTGTGCCCACAGTTGAATGTTTGAGTTTCACTGTGCAGAATTATGTATGTGCGGAGTTGCACAGCAGCATTGTTTTTACATTCATCTTCTGAAAGTGGAAAGTTTCTCTGAGCTCATTGAAAATCCAATTTTAAGTGGTGGGCCCACAAACATGATTTGTGATATCATAAGCCAATCCTGGTCCAATATTCCCCTTACACAAATGTGATGTGGAGACTTGAAGCCTTAGGTGGACATACACTGAAAATTGACTTAAAAGTGAAGAACATCTTCTGTGAAGTAGTAAAACTTTTGAAATAAAATATATTTGCATATTTATACACTCTTGAATTTGTAATGAGGGAGAAGGAATAGAGTAGTAGTAGTATGTCTTAATACATGTCTGGAGGGGATCTTTAAGAGTTGGTCACAGAGATGATGCATGTTACTGTGACACGATTTAGATGCATCTGTTTTGTCAGTGCAGATGTGAGGTCGACAATAAACGACAACGATATTATTGCAATTATTATTACTAGTCATATCTCTATTATTATTATCATTGCTATTGTTATTATTGTTGTTATTATGCTTCTCTGTGTCTCTCTCTCCCCTCTTCCCTTCCCTCCTTTTTCTCTCAACCCAGCCGGTCAAGGCAGATGGCTGCCAACCCAGAGCCCAGTTCTGCTTGAGGTTTCTTCCCATTAAAGGGGAGTTTTTCCTTGCTGCTGTCACCAAGTGCTTGCTCATGGGGGAGTTGTTGGGTCTTTGTAAATTAAAGAGTATGGTCACCACCTGCTCTATGTGAAAAGTACCCTGAGATAACTTTTGTTATGATTGGCACTATATAAATATAATTGAATTGAAAACAACATTCATTTGTGCTGTCAAGAGAAGTAAGGTCTTTTCTGTCCCAGCAACTCCTACATGATCATAAAAAATGTGTTGTGTTTATTACTTTTACAAATAAAAATGTGATAAAAAACAAACACATCTAAGCTAACAAATTTCAAATCACATTTTTCAACGAGATGACCAGTCAATTTCAGTAATGTCATTGTGTATTTTACACCATGATGCAATTTTACGTCATCACACAATTACATCACAATGATATTTAGCAACTCTTAGTAACAAATCAACCTGCATGTTGAAACTTCCCCTGAAAATTAGTTGGCAACACTGCATGTATAGTAATACAGAAGTTCTACGGTTGAGAAAAAAAGGGCCCAAGGAAAGGGCTGTCTGACAGCAAGGTAAAGCAGTGAAAATATTCTAAATATAGCATACACTTAAACTAATATTGATTTTTTTAGGTGGGCCTATTTTTAGGTGGTTATATACATTTTGCTGCTGGCCCCATCCACAGCACTGGTTAGCTTCTGTTCTCCAAACTGAGAGTGTGCCAATCCAAATCTACTGCAGGTAATACACTGACTGTGGATAAGTACCTCATACAATCCCGCCTCAAAAAATCCAAGCTATCCCTTTAAATACAACCATGTGTGTTTTCTAGCCATCACAAAGATAAACTTTGACTCTGGTTTAAATCCAACAGACTTCAGATGAACATCTGTGTCGTTCTTAACTGTGACTTCTCTCTATTTTGAGCGCACTAGTGTGCTACATTACATCGCTGTGAGGACACAGAAACCGGGAAAAGACAAAAGGAAACTTTGTTTCAAATTTCATATTTTTCTGACACAGTTTAATCAACTAAACAATTAATCATTAATCCGAAAAATAATTGGCAGATTGATTGATAATGACAGTAATTATTATTTGCAGTCCTAATATTAATTCATATTAACACTCACCCTGCCTCAGATTTGCTGATTTCCTGCTTCTGCTCTGTCAACTTTAAAATGGAGTCTGAAGAACAGACTGAATATTTTTCCTTTACTTCCTCCATGTTTACTCCTCCCCCCTTCTTCTTTACTGGAAGTTGTGTGTGTGCACGTGTGTGCATGTGTGTGTGCGCGTGTATGTATCGGGTATTCCTCAGGTTGTGGGGACTCATCTCCTTTTTGGGGACAAAAAGCAAGTCCCCGTAATGTAAATCATTAAATTAAGGGTGAAGCCTTAGTTTAGACTTAGAGTAAGGTTAGTCTCCAAGAAATGAATGTAAGTCAATGTTAAGTCCTCTGTAGTGATGGAAACATTACTCTGGCTGTGTGTGTGTGTGTGTGTGTGTGTGTGTGTGTGTGTTAGCTGCTCCAAACAGAAACGTTTTGCTAGTCATCATTTCAAGTCACTCTGAGCACCGAGCTTTCAAGAATCAGTTATAGCTTTAAGTGCGAGCAGTGAATTTAATTTAAGAGCTTTCTAAAAAGAGTGTTTGTTCACTGTTATGTACAAACACAAAGACTTCCTCATTGTATTAAATTCATTGTATTTCATTGTATTTTCCATGCATAGGAATACACAAGTTCTACGGTTGATAAAATGTAGTGCCAAAGGGAAGGGTTGTCTGATGGCAGGGTAAAGCAGTGAAAATATTATATAGTGTGCACTTAAACTGATATTGATTTTTTTAGGTGGCTAAAATGGTTTTACTGAAATTGTGTTTTGAGTAGCACCACCTCTGCAGTTGGTGTGCGGTTGGACTTAGGTCATGGTTAGGTGTAGCAGAGATAGCTGGATGGGGTTAAGGTAAGCTTGGGGTCAGGTTAAGCACCTCAGAGGACAACTGGTTAAGGTTAGGGATAAGGCTGGATGCAGTTCAAGGTAAGGGGAAACACATGTTGATGGGGAAACAGACTTTGACACAACACCAGGGCTGCGTTTCATTAGTAGTTCCACTTCCCCTCGTTCACTTCCCCTCAGCCCCTGGTATGTTGTAACAGGATCCATTGCATGGAGGCCACAGAGAGCAGAGAGAAAGTGGGTGAGGGAGGAACAGGGGATGTAAAAGGAATGACATGCCCTTGTAGTCAGTAGTCTCAACCTAATGAGGAGCTCCATCTCTTCTTCTAACCCTTAAATACCAAAGAGTAACATGGATAGTTCTAAATGCAAATAATGGGAAATTGTACCATTCTAGTGAAGTAATTTCATAAAGCAAATTCCATGGCAGGACAAAAATTGAATTTCAACATGATTACTCTGATTATCTGGATATTGTCACTTACACTTGTAGATTCTTTGCTCAGACATTCTTTCTGTTTGTTCCAATCACAAACATCTGCTTTTTATTTAATTTTATTTATTTATTTATTCTAAAACTGAATAATAATAAACATCAATAGACATATATGCCAAGGGTTAAGGGGTAAAAACATTATATAATGACAGAAGAACAAGAAAAAGAAAAAAAGGTTCTGCAGTTCAGACAATTATACAATTTACGTATATTAAGTTTTCAAAGCTTTGGGGTTTGTATAGTGCTGAATATTTTGTAGGTATAGTTGCATTTCATCTATACAACTTTAAAATAAAGGTTTTCTATATATATCTATAAAATGTACTTTTGTGAATGTGAAATTTTGCTAAGATGATAAAAAGATTTATAATATAATACTATATTTACATGTTACAACAAATATATTGGGGAAATTCTTTCCAACAAATAACAGTATAAGGACAGCAAACATCTGTTTTAAATACTGTAAATCAGCAGCTCGTTGGTGTCATAGCAAAAATGACGAGAAACTGCAATGCACAGTGGGTGATCTAGAGTGCTGAGTGACCATCATTGATGACTCGCTCCCTCATCCCTTGAAGGGTCGATCTCATGAAGATAGCTGGATTTTTCAGAGAAGTGGAACGACTCTTATCATAGCAGCGTGGATTCCCCGGAGGGCAAGTGCTGAGGGGAAGTCAACAAAGGCATGCTGAACAACATATGGAATGCAGCTATAGAGATTTCTGTCCATGAATCTATGTCATCTTAACCTTTTCTTACTTTTAAATTTAAAGTTATTCCCTGTGTCTATAAAAGCAGTATTCCTGTAACTTCTGGGGAATTATCTATTGTTTCTGATCTGGAATCTGTATGTTGTTCAGGAGTGGAGTTACATCACCTTTGTCAGCATCTCCTCCTGATCCTGCCAACTCTCTGGTTAGTCAGATTTGTTGTTCTGGTACCAGTTTAAAGTAACACACAAAACAAGTAGTACATCTGGGAGCAGAGTTGTACTGTATACTGTATATCTACTCAAGCAGAAGCTTTAAAAACAATGTAAAAGGTTAAAGTGTCTTGCTCAAGGTCACTTCAATAAAAAGAAAAAAGTTGAAAAAAGCCTTAAATTTCTACAAATTTTAATACATTTTTGAGTTGGATCATTTAATGTAATGACTTAAATTTTGCCTTTGAGTTTTCTAGCTTTGAATTTTCACCTCTGCTAATTCACTGCCAACTTCAAAGTAACTAAAATCTATATATTATACCACAATTTTCCAGTTCATTAGTAGTGTTGTTCCACCAGACAACAGTTTTTAAACTTGCAACTTATTTTCCACATGCAGAACAACTTAACAAACAAGATAGTCCAAATTCCTTTTTCTTTTCAGCAACTTTCTGACACTGTACAAACACATTCCTCCACTCTTGTGTCTTGACGTTAGCATCAAGAGATTCTTCAGGCTTTGTTGTAAATAAAATAATGGAAACTGCATTAAAGTGCCAAGTCTCAGCTTTGAGTAGGTTTACATCAATATAGAAAGAACTGTGTGGGAGATACAGTATAGCCCCTTTAACACAAATAGTGTCAGCCATCAAAAATACATATATCCAGCAAACCTTGAATAAGATAAATAAGTAAATGTATTTATGGTACAAAAAGTGAGCACAATCAGGGTTCAGAGACAGTCAGGATGTTCAAAGACAAAGACGTGGTCAGCGGCACTTTAATGAACTTCACACTTTCACACTTTACAGTTTTCTGTATGTAGAAACTGTATGATAGCACTTTGGAGGCAGACAGGCAGTCACACTCTCCTTTTTTTATTTTATTCCAACTGCACAGAAACAGAAATATTGCATATGTAAACATCAGCAGAACAGTTTGTTTCTATTTCTAGTGGACATCGTGCAAAAAGCAGAAACAGAATTCTTTGGCTGTCAGGTTACAAGACTAAACAAACTGTCGACTTGTTTGTAGGCACATTTTCATCATTTGCAGCACAGATTGTTTCAGTTTTTCACAAAAAGAGATAAAACACATCTTCATTGCTGGTCGTCTGTCCAAAAGTAAATCTCAGAATCTCATTTCCTCTAAAGAGATAAAGTGCAGGTTAAACTCGCAAACATCTGGACGTCAGTGAAAACAAGATCTACAGATGATTAAACTGAAAACTGAAGAGATTAAGGTGCTTTTTGTCAGTTTAGTTGATTGAGTTTGTCAGTGGATCAAGAGTCAGAGTTTAAATCTGTAAAGTATCACAGAGCTTCCACGTGTAGGTCATCACAGTAATGAAGACAGGAAGGAGGTAAAAGACTTAAGAGCTCTTTGAATAAGGGTCATTAAGATGTTGAGTTTGTGAAATGATCATTTTAAAACATGCAACTGTTTCTTCAGTGTCACACAAAACCTGGGAACTTTGAGCACTTTGAGAGTTGAACACAGTTTTCTGCTGCTACTACACATATTCACAAAAAGACAGACTTTGCACACAAAT
The DNA here is from genome assembly GCF_914725855.1 of Thunnus albacares. Taxonomy (NCBI): domain Eukaryota; kingdom Metazoa; phylum Chordata; class Actinopteri; order Scombriformes; family Scombridae; genus Thunnus; species Thunnus albacares. Next base: position 28,621,709 of record NC_058122.1, read on the forward strand.
ATTACTCATAATTTTTATATTTAACTACAATGCAAATGTGTTCTACACATTCACACACTTACACTTCTCTCTCTTAGAGTTTCTTCATAGATTTTTATACAACTTTAGACTTTGAAATTATTTCAGAAACTCAAAATCTTATCAACCCTTCTTTCTCATATTGACCATAATTGTAAGTTAGTGTCAATACTGTGATTAATCAAGTTTTATATCCGTCATACAGGAGAAATGACTGTTGTGGTGTTGGAGGAAATTGCCCAATAATGACGATGATGTACATTTAATGCAGGGCTGCAACTAACGATTATTTTCATCATTGATTAATCGATTAGTACAGTTATAGTAGTTAGTATGAAATGTTGAAAAAAGTTGATAACCCAAAATCGTTGATTTCCCAAAGCCCAAGATAACGTCCTCAAATGTCTTGTTTTGTCCACAACTCAAAAATATTCACTTTACTATCATAGAAGACCAAAGAAATCAGAAAATATTCACATTTGAGAAACTGGAATCAGAACTTTAGTACTTTTCCTTAAAAAAAATTGTGAATTGTAAAAAGCAGCTTTAATTTTGTGTCTTCAGCTGTTTGTTTTTTGAAGTAGAGAAGTAAATTCTTGGGTTTATGCCATTCTCAGCATGAAAACAGTAATTTTAAAGATTTGATCCAAAAAAGTGGTGATAAGTGATCTTGAACTGATCATCTGTTGAGGTTTACTTTTGGACATTTTTTCCCTTCTGTTCCTCTTCCTACTCTTACTCCCCTTTCTCATTGGCCCTGGCCCTGGCCCTGGCCCTGGCCCTGGCCCTGGCCCTGGCCCTGGCCCGGCAGTGCCCCCAGCAGGCCGTTGGCTGTTGTGAACAGGTTGATGGGTGATGATCCATCTGTGATGAGGGTGGACTTCAGCCCCAGAGCCTGCAGCATTTTAACCTGGAGGAGGAGAGACATCAATTAGACTGAAGAGTGATTACATAAACAATTTTGAGGTATTTGTACTTTACTTGAGTATTTCCACTCCACTACATTTGCAATAATCAAAGATATGTATGGAGAAATGGAGTATTTTTATATTTGAGAAGCTGAAACCAGAAATTTTTTGTATTTTTGCTTGATAAATGAGTTAAACTATTACTCTTATTATCAAAATGGTTACTAATTAGTTTTTAGCTCCATTTCAGGGAACTTTTCACAACTTTGTCATTTTAAAAACTACTGAAAAATACATCAAATAGATGGATGTAACAGTCACTAGTGACGGGATCAAGCAAAATTTAAAAAATTGTATATATATTCGTGAACACTACTGTCCTGCCTCAGATTTTGTAATTTAAGTTTAAATGAATATGTGTGAAACTAAAACTTCACCACCAGGTAAGAGCAGAGACCAAGAACTTAAATCCGAATCCTGTCTGTTAGTTATTTTTGTGTTTTTTTCTCCTTAGCAACAGTACAGTACCTGCAGCTCAGGCCCAGCTCTGGCCATCTCCTTCAGTGTGTCGCTGCCCAAACTCTCCACCAGCTGACTGAAGCGTTGACTCTCGATCTGAGCCAGACGCTCCTGCTTCTCCACCTCCAGACGGTCCATCTCCTTCTTGTAGCCCAGTTCCTGCTCACGAGCCTTCGACAGCCGCTGAAGCTCTGCCTCCTGCACACACACACACACACACACACACACACACACACACACACACACACACACACATATTTGTTTACAATATTAGTTTTTGTGAAATTAGTTCAGAAATAGTGAGTGTGGTAAAATAATACACTTTACCTGTGAAAAAAGTTTGTTCATATGTAGAAAAGAAATGTAGTTGCATGAAAAACGTCAACAGTGAGGTCATATGTCAGCACTCGAAGATCCTCTCTGTGCTTCACACATTTACCGTAGACCTCCGTTGTTGGCCAAAAACTATTAAAAACACGTCAGTGAGCCACATCGCTGCACTGGGTGACATGATCCTTCATCATGAAGAGTTTGGTCATGTTAGTTTATTTAGAAACGGCTCCAAAGACAGCATCATGTTTTCAGTCTCCGGAGAGTAGTTCTATGTAGGGAGACTGAGCATGTGCAGGAACACTGTTCTGTTTACAGATTCACTAGCTTGTTGTGCTTCATATCACAACCTCTGGACTTTGTACTACATTACACATTTCTCAAAGAACTTCAGTACATAGTCTTAACTTTGTTCATAATGAGGGAACCCAGTCACTCAGTGCAAAAAATAAATCTGTCGGATCTCTTCTACACATTCACAAACTTGAGTTTTTTTAATCACAGGATTACAAAGCATGATTTACAACTAAAAATTAGGAAATAGACCATAATTTAATTCTTGACTGTGTAACCCAACCTCAGTATCTGTGGTCTATAGAAATACTTGACACATGGATACTGTTATTTAAACTGTTTTGGCTCATTTCCACAGAGGTAACTGATGAACAGAAACAGGAAGTCAGGACGTACCGCCTCGATCCTCTGAGCCTCAGCTTTCAGTTTGGCCTCGTTGACCGCCGCTTCGCCCTGAATTCGAGCCGCCTCTGCCCGTGACTGAGCCTCAGCCTTCGCAGCTCCTGTGCTCTCCACTGCAGCACTAAAACACACAGGCAGATTTAACATGGCTGATTAACCTCCTATGACGCCACTTTACATGGTCAGTGGTGGAAGAAGTATTCAGATCCTTTACTTTAGTAAAAATACTAATACAGCAATGTAAAAAAACTCCATTACAAGTAAAAGTCCTGCATGACAACTCCTACTACATTAAAAGTACATAAGTATTATTAGCTTGATGTAGTTAAAGTATTGCAGTAAAAGTACATAAGTATTATGAGCTTGATGTAGTTAAAGTATTGCAGTAAAAGTACATAAGTATTATGAGCTTGATGTAGTTAAAGTATTGCAGTAAAAGTAGTGGTTTGGTCCCTCTGACTGATATATTATTATATATGACATCATTAGATTATTAATAGTGAAGCATCAGTGTTAGAGCAGCATGTTACTGTTGTAGCTGCTGGAAGTGGAGCTAGTTTACACTACTTTATATACAGTTAGCTAGTTTAGTCCAGTGGTTCCCAACCTAGGGGTCGGGCCCCTCCAAAGGGTCAGCAGATAAATCTGAGGGGTGGTGAGATGATTAATGGGAGAGGAAAGAAGAAAAAACAAAGTTCTGATACACAAATCTGTTTTCAGTTTTTGGACTTTTTCTCTAATCTTTGATTTTTGCTGAAATATTGGATCATTTGAACATTTATTGAAATGAAAGCATGTGAGAAGTTTAGAGGGAAAAATCACTATTTGGTGGAGCTGTTAACAACTCATAGACATGTGAAATGTGACCCCGACTACACACTGCTTTTTGTAAGACGTCAAAAGCCAAAAAGGTTGGAAACCACTGGTTTCATCTTTAACAATGTGTTGTATTTTAAAAGCTTGTTATATTATCCATTGTGTCAAATCTTCATCTGAAAAGTAACTAAAGCTGTCAAATAAATGTAGTGGAGTAGAAAGTACAATATTTCCCTCTGAAATGTAGTGGAGTGGAAGTATAAAGTAGCATCACATGGAAATACTCAAGTAAAGTAAAAGTACCTCAAAATTGTACTGAAGTACAGTACTGAGTAAATGTAAATGTACTTAGTTACTTTCCACCACTGTTCATAGTAGTACTCTAAAGCTGAAATGATTGGATGATTTATCGTTCAAGCAAATCTTAAACACAAAAATGACAAAAATTCCCTGATAGCAGCTTCTCAAATGTTATAGTTACTGTAACACATCCTACTGGTGCTTCTCCGGTAAAACCAGTAAACCTGGTGAGCCTGTGTTCACCTGAGGGCCTCCAGTTCTAGCAGCTCCTTCCTGGCTCTCTCAGCCTCGGCCTGGTCGGTGATTCTCTGCCTCTCCAGCTTCCCCCGAGCCTCCTGCTCCAGACGCTCCGCCTCGTGCCTGCAAACACAAAGAAGAACCTCATTACAATATCTTTAGAAACACACTACACGTTTGCTTGCTCAAGTAACCATTTGTTCAGGAACAACTGTGTTTGAATAGGGTCATTAAAGTCAGAATTTGAACAGTTGAAATATTCTTTATTCATATTATTTAACTTCAGAAATGCACTTACCAACACCTGTAAAACTCACTAATTAACATCTATCTGTTATACAACATGTTTAATAAAAATGATTCTGACTCCTGTATCCTCCATGTGTGATAACTGTTTAATACGATTTTACCTCATGCCTCTTGAAATTCTCAAAAAATGTTTAAATGCTTTAAAAGCCATGCCTGTTTATGGTAGATTTTATAGTTCCCGGCAGACAGACAAGATACTACATGATAAACAATTTAAAATCATAAAGAAACAAGCTGACAATACTAGCCAAGCAGGGAGAGACTGCTATCCACCTTCCAGTAACTCAAAGTGTGTCTGGGTTACATGTTGTTTACTGAAAAAGTGTAAAAATAGAAATTCAAAAAAGGAGACATTGTGGTTGTGGCAAGAGTTAGCATTGGAGGTTGGACTAACAACTGCTGGGCGCAGTGACTGCACGCAGCATCTCAGAAGTTGGCTGCTAGGTCCCATTAGCCAGTTGGCTGGGCTAAACATGTCCTGAACCCATCTCTGTAAAGGACATTAAGATCAATTTTCTCATCAACTCTAAAGAAGATGGCTAACAAGAGGTTTTCCCAAAATGTTTAATTGTGCCTTCGAGGGCTTGCAGATACCATCAATGGGAACTATGACAGCCAGGTTCTTTATGGGAGTAAAAAAAAAAATTGATTCTTTCTGTTTTTATATTGATGGTTATCTGATGACCCTTCGCTGCCTGCAGAAATCACAGACATTAACAGTACAGTAAGCCCAGGTGTATGTAATTGTGTGTTTCAGACCGTGCGGCGGCCTCTTGGGAGTTGGTGGTGATCTCAATGGCCAGCTGGACGCTCTTCTGCAGGGCGTCTCGTGTCCTCTGATCGACGGGCTCCACAGACTGGATGTCCACACTGCTGATCATCAGGTTGTTCTGGTTGAAGCGCAGGCTGGGACGAACCGCCAGCTTCTCATCGAAGCCAAACACAGCCGAGCAGATGATGCGGTTGGAGTTCTGCGGACAAAAAAAACATTATGAGCATAAAAATACAGTCACTTTTCACTTCAGTCTAATGGTTAAAACAAGATAGATGGAGTCCTTGATGAATAACAAATAGTGAAATATGAACCTTGTGGAAATCATCAAACTGCACAGAGGCGACGGCTCCTCTGACCCGGGAGGCGATGGCTTTACAGGCGTCTCCCACAAAGTCAGGAACTGAAAACAGAGCTGCTGCCACAGCAGGGTCTGCTGGAGACTTCACATCAAAGTGCCTGACAGGAGATAAAGAGGGATCATGTTCAACATTCACATATCGCAAACTACTGTAAATGTAAAGGAGCTGACAGAGCAGACTGTCAGCTCAGTGAGGCTCTCTGCTTTTTGGCAAATACTCTACTCATCAGATGTGACTTAAGGTGTCCTGTGGGGTTTTTCTTGTAAACAAACAGATTTATGTCTACATTCAGTGTTTCTCACCAAAACGTGTTGAAACGTTGCAAAACTGTGCATTGTTTACATCTGTGTTTATTTTACACATTTTACACACATTTTTGTAAAAAATACAGCATAAAATCTTTCATAAACTGCAGCAGCACACATGTGGTCTAGATGATGAAATGTCTCTATGGTTCTGTGTATATTTGACAAACAAAAAGACCTCTGAAGAACCGTATTTCTGAACACAACACTGCTATACGGACTCAGAATACGGAATATGCTGTAGCACGATATTGCACTTAGGCTACCCTTGGCTCTGCAGCCTCATTAAATTTCTGATGAATTCACTGCGTCGCAGAGAGGCATATTGGGTTTGTATCCTCAGTGCAGTTGAACCCTTCAGCATCAATGAAGAGCCGAATTTGCCATGCTTCTTCTTATTTATATGTTTGCTGAGGTCATGTGCCTTTTGTGTTTGATTCTAAGTCAAAGATATGTGTATTCTTGTTATTCTGCCTTGATTTTAATTTTTGGGTGTGGCACCTGGATATTAGCTCTGGAAATCACCGCCCCTATATCTATTATCAAATAGGGTTGAATACTTGTTCCACCTTCTGCCCAATGACAAATGAACACCTGTCCTTGGTTGACTATACCATAACGTTGGTCTGTTTAATATTAAAGACTGCAAATCATTCAGTGTGTTCAAGTCTTTTTTCATCTAAAACAGGGACTCACTTGTAAAAGGATTGTTCCATAGCGCTTCTAGCACCATAGAGGTCATTAACTTTTAACACAGACCACTTTTTTTCAGTTGTTTTTGTAAATTAAAGCTATTTCTGCAGCAAAAGTGAAATAACTTTCAGTATCTCTGTTGATATCAAGTTATGGGACTGTGGAAGATTTGAAACACCTAATTAAGACAAATTAAACAAAGAAATAAAGTCAAATAAATACACATGAGTATACAGTACCAGTTTGGACACACCTTCTTTCCATTCACTTCAATGAAAAAGTGGGTCCAAACTTTTGACTGTTACTGTATGTGCTTAATGTTTATGTACTGTATGCATTTACTGTAGCATAATTAAATGAAAAACATTTTTAAAAAGGAGTATTTAGATTCTTGTCTTCGATAACTAAAGTTGATTTTTTTTCATTTTGGCATGAACAATGTGTTTCCATCTCTAAAAAGAAAAGTCAGACAGACAGTAATTATTGCAGCAACAACTACGTTGCTTGCTTGTTATTCAAATAATATAACAATAAGAAACTATTGATGAATTAATCTTAAGTCTCTGCACTGCAGTGATAACACCCCAACCTCTCCGGTTTTTATTAATATCATCTTTTCAGTCTGTACTGTATGATCATAGAGAACAAAGAATTACATTTCAAAGGACCTTGAACCCGATAATCAAATAATACTGATACTCTTGTTATTAGTATGAAATTATTATTGAAGTAAACTAAACATTTTTAATCCAGTTTAATATATGTTGAATTCAACATATTTATTCCAATAATTTCCAAGTTTCTGTGATGTATATATATAACTGTTATTTGACTTTTTTAAGCATCTGAGGGAGAACAGACAAAGAAAAGTCTCTGCCGTGTGTCTAGTTTTACAGAGTGAGCTTGGACTGAGAAGAGGAAGAAGAGGTTCAGATGACAGGATGATGAGAATCAGACAGATTAAAAGGACATTTTTCACCACGTCAGCTGGTGGACCTCAGTTTGTGTTTGGTTACCAGTTGTAGGAGAGCTGCAGCTGCAGTCGAGCGTGATCGGCCGTCTCAATGGTGATGATGTCAGTGAAGAAGTCGGGCCCCAGCAGGAGGCAGACGGCCTTGATGACGTTGGCCCTCTTGGGTTTGTCCCCAGACAGCGACAGCACAGTGAACTGCTCGTCGGGCCCCAACATCACCATCTCTGGTCCAAACACCACCCTGAAGACAAGACCACAACACCGCCACATTAGCTCGTTGTTTTACCTCCACCTGCCTCCATCAGGACAGGAAACCCGAGTCCTACCTGGCTTTCTTCTCTCTGTAGTCATACACCTGGACAGCAGCATTGTGGGGGACCCTATAGCACACCACCTTGGTCTTGTCCCTCGGCCTGTTCTCACTGGTTGTGGTACGGTCCGAGCGGTCAGCCAGCGGGTCTCGAGGAGAAGCCAGCAACACCTCGACGTTAGCAGGAAGCTCCTTCTGCCACAGCTCCTCATCCTGAGTCAGCATGTAGGTGTGACCGATCACTGCACGCACCTGAGAGGCAGGAAGTGACACAACATTTATTTATTTTGAATCACAACACCTTGTGTTTGGTGTGTGATCAATTTCAGACAACAAAAAGAAAATTTGATTTATGGTAAAAATTGTGTAGCTAATAACTACAACTTAAATGTTGATTTTACTTTCAAGATAACAAAACACATTTCTTTTCAAAGTAATTCATCATCATTAATACAAGCTCTGATCTAGAACATAGGAGATAGCAGTTGGTTGGTGAGTGTTTTTGAAACTTTATTTTTTTTTAATTTTATGTTATTCAAAGGTTGCAGTCAAGTTGATTCATCTCAGTTACTATTATTCTTGAGAAACTGATATTTGTTACTAGAATAAGCAGAGCTGTTGTTATTGGTGGTGGTTTGCAGTCTAAAACCAGTGGTATGGTCCTTTAAAGAGATTTTAATGACACTGTTTAAAAGGAAGGTGAGGCGTATCTCTTGTACCTTTCCGGTTTTGATGTCCCGCACGTAGATTCCCTCGTTCTCATCAAGTGGGATGGCCTGACGTCTCAGCATCACCTCCACCGTCGCAGGGGGGACATACTCGATGGGCCCCCGCAGCATCCAGCGGTCTCCGGGGCGACGGAGGACGCCGTTCCTCCGCGATCGCTTGGCCCTCTCCTGCAGTTCCTCCTCCTCCTCTGCCTCCTCTTCTTCCTCACGCTGGCATAGAGAACGAGGGAGAGAGAGGAGGAGGATGGAGAGAAGGGTTAATGAGGTGATGCATTGGAGTGGTGGGGGAGGAGAGGAAGAGGGGATGGGAGAGAGGCACTGAGAGCAAAATAAACACAGGAAATGTAAAAGGAAATTGTAAAAGGAGGATGAGGAGAACATAAAGGGTTGTGTGATAATGAACGATCATGGCATCAGGGGAGGACGGGGAGAGTGAGGAGTTGTTCAGAGGAAAAAAGGGAGAGAAGAAGAAGAGAGTCGCGGTAGAATGGGTCAGCCAGTTAGGAAGGGAAGATGGTGCAGTGAAGGACAGATACACATCTGACTAGCATATTGATAAAGACTTGATAAGAAGTAGGTTAAACACTGAACTCTCACTAAACTCCACTTCCTTTCACAGGAAAAATAACTTCAAGTTTTATAAAAGCAAAGACGTCTCCAAACCTCTTTAATGCTGCCGGCTGAATCTCAAACTGAAGTCCAACCTTGAAATACTATTTTACAAATGAAACTTTGTCTAGTTAATGCACAAACTGCTGTCTATACTAGAGCTGCAAATATTAGTCAATTAATTGATTAGGTGATCAACAGAAAATTAATTGTTTTGTGTCATTTTTAAGAAAAAATGTCAACATTCTCTGGTTCCAGCTTCTTAAATGCAGATATTTTCTGGTTTATTTAGTACTCTATGACAGTAAACTGCATATCTTTGGGTTGTGGACTGTTGGTCGGGACAAAAAAACTTTTTAGGTTGCACAAAAGTTACTGTATGTTTACATGGACACCTGAACACACCAATCAGTGCTGCTGGGTGTGGTCTGACATGCAAAAGACTTTAAACTTTCAACCAGAGTGAGAGCAGAGACACACCTTTGACTTTTCACTTCATACCAAGCGTCAAAGATCTGTAGGAAGTTGCAGGTTGTCATTGATCCCGACACACCTGAGTATAAATATGAAGTTTGCTTTTGCAATCACTTTTCTGAGATAAACCGATTGCACAAGATCCACAGAGAGCAAGTACAGGACGTCTGAGTCAGTACAAAGTTATGTCAGCACCTCCCTTCATTCCTTTACATTCCCAACAACTCCCTCACAGAGGGAAGAGGAACATTTCAGACTCAGAGAGACAGCAGATCAGAGTGTCAGAAAACAGAAACAAAATACATTTGAGCTGCAATGATTAGTCGACTGACAGATAATTTTTTCAATCAAAAATGTCAAATATTTACTGGTTCATAGAATCAGACCTAATTTTTGATACTATTTAAAATCTGCATTTTTAACAATAACCACTCAATGTCTTTACATCCAGTAATTATCTCTTTATATAGTAGTTTTCATTGTTAGCAGCAGGGTCCACCATTCCTTCACTGCATTCAGATTGCCAATTTAAACACGAGGGATTGACAGGAAATTATGCAGTGTATAATCCAGTGTTACGGTTTGTAATCAGCCTCACTGTTATACTGTTCACTCTCCTGTAGTTGTATCAAAGCTGTGTTAGCTTCCTGCTAATGCTAACCCAACATGGTTTTAGCCTCCTTACACTGGCTCCCAGTATATTATATCGTATCGCTTACTTTTAAGGCCTCTCCTTCCTGTTATATCTCTGACCTCAGCGGACCATAAGAGAGCTCTGATTTTATTATTTTTATTTTATTTGAATTGACTTTTTAATTTCACTTTTTTCTTTCTACTCGTGTTAAACACAAAAGATGAAACTTTGATGGAGCTGACGGTTCTGAGTAATGTCACTAATTACTTTTACTGTTGAGTAATTAGTAACATGATTACTTTTCAAAAGCACTAATGTATAAGTGACTGCATTTTCCAACTAACTTGCCTGACACTGCTGATGTCTTTATTAAAACAACCCAAGCTGTTAGACACACCAGCTGCTCTTCTGTTGTTGCAGGAGTAAACCACACCTGCTGTTACCACGGCAACCACAGGTGTTGCCAGATCAGACAGACCTGATATCTTAAGGAGTAAAACTTGAATGTTTAGATTCTCTCTCTCTCTCTCCTCACCTCCTCAGTGTCGTTGAACGCCTCCACAGCTCTCAGCACCAGACCTTCCTCCTCCGACAGCACGTACACGTCCTGGATGCCGCGTTCAAGATGCTCACCTGGCTGCAGGAAAAATGAACGCTCACCCTGACAGAGAGAAAGAAGACATCAGCAAAAAAAAAATTAGTTATTAAGTAGTTATTAGTAGAGCCTCAATGATCAGAAGAAAATTACTCAGCAATAATTTTTTTTGTTTCATTTTGAATAATAGTTTTAGTCATTTTTTTAAGCAAATATGCTAAAATTTGCTGGATTTAGCTTCTCAAATGTTATAATTTTAATCCTTTTCTTTGTCATATATTATAATAAACTGAATAACTTTGGGTTGGATTTGGATTGTTTAGACATTTAAAGATGAAACTTTTGACTCAGATAATTATAACAGGTATTTTCACTATTTTCGGACGTTTTAAGGACAAAACAATTGATCGAGAAAATAATCTGCTAGCTTTAAAACTAGCTTTAAATTCCACTACGAAACACTATCTGACCTTAAAACTAGTAAAAAAGACAGATTTAAACCTGTTAAGCTTCATATAAGCAGTAAATGGTCGGAAATTGAAGTTAAAGATGCTCAAAAAAATAGGTTTAATCTATCTTAGTTATCTTTACTTTCAGTGTTTCTCACCAAAACTCTTTGTGTGTTTCCTCCAGTTCCAAAGAATCTATTGAAGGTATTTTTTTTACTTATTTTTATTTTATTTATTTGTTTACATCCATGTTTACCTTCCAGTCTTTTTCACTGCATATAAAAAACTGCTGAGAAAACTGAGATCAGAAACTCATAATGCTAGAGAAACTTTTAGCACTTAAAATCTTGATTTAAGATATAAGATATAGAAAGTAGTCCATCTTAAAATAAGGCAAAATCTTGTCTTTTAATTAAGCAATTTGGGCATTATTCATTCACAAAAACATTTGTTCATTCAGTTAAATTCAGACCCAGCGGTCGATCTCCTCACCTTCACCACCCTCTTCTGGCCCAGCTGAGGTTTCCCATCAGGTCCGACCGGGTCAAGGATCACACAGTACTGTCGGCTGCTCAGAGTGGTTACATCCACCACGCCCACCACCTCCTCGGCCACAGAGGGGATATGAGCCTCCCGGTCCGCCATGGTGACGAGCCACTCCTCCCCTGTACGCCGGTCCCGCCCGGTGGCGTCTTTAAACGGCCGCAGAGCACGAACGTGGAGCGCTTTCTGATGGCACACAGAGAGTTTCACTAAAAGAATTCTGTAAGACTGTAAGAAGGATGTTCTCTTTTGTTTTTGTGGCTCTGAATCAAAGAAGGAACCCACAATCTGACCAGTCTGTGTTACACAAGTCAATTAATCGATTACCAAATTTATTTGGACATATATATTTAAAAAGACAGTAAGAACTTTAAAAAAAAAAAAAGTTTGAAAATTGTGCAGGAGAGGTTGGAAACCAAAATGGCTTATGAAAATAGCTCTCCTACATAACTGGAAGTGGCTGTTGGCACAGATTCCTCTGTATCAATAGTCTGTTTATTGTTGGTATGGAATTAATACACATGCACATTGGTATTGATTGTGCAAGATCACATGATCATCATGAATTCAAATTGTTTCAAGATGGAGGAACTTTTTTGCTTGCAGGTGATGCACAAATCCTTCCTGTGGTTTGGGTTAAAATGGTTAGATTTAGGCACAAAAACCACTTGACAGTCAAAATGTCCAGTTAGTGGTCTACAAGAGGTCCGGTGTTTTTGTCGAAGTCTGTTCCCACCTCAAATAATGTCCCCCTCCAGTTGAAATTGTGTTTATGTACCAAAGAACAAACTACTATCAGCACAGAAAACCAGTCCAGACCAACAGCCTGTGGACTACTGGCATGGAATCCTGTTTTGTGTCAATAGTCAGTAAATTATTGCACCATATTGCCCATACAAAGACCTTTTTAATTAAAAAATTTATGTACACAGTATACTGAACTAGACTTTTATTCTATACTGAATAATTCAGCAGTACAGCAAATTAAAATTTCTGTGAACTGGAGATGAAAGACTTGCACTTGAGTGGCAGGACATTAAAATTCATTAAAGCAAAATTGAGCTGAACTACTGCTGAAAAGTTAGTTTCATTTGATCATTGGTTATGATGTTAAACATGGTGAATCAACTTAAATAAAGAACCAAACTCAAAATGAAGTGAAGTCCACAGCTGTTTCTTCTTTTCAGCAGTAAAATTGGTTTTAAGTCTGATTCTCCACACGCTTACACCTCTTGATCATTTTAGAGTTAGCTGAACTGAATCAGAACTGATCCTTGTTTTAATGTGACCAAGCAGGCTTAAAACAAAGTTTATTCTTTACAGTTGTATGAAAAACCAACCAAACACAACCAAAAATAACATATTTAAACCTTCATTTTGAGAGATCTCACTGAATTTGACAGATGCTTTGATTCACCACTTGGACTATTTAAAAGATACACATTTGGTGTGATTGTGCTGTTGTAATGTGCATACTAAGCCTTTATAGACCAGAAAAACTTGCTTTTTGACTTGCAAGTCACGTCTCAAAGACTTTAGACTTGACTTGATCCAAAAGATTTAAAAACAGCTGAGAATAATAATAAAATCCCACCACACAGACAGAGAGGCAGTGAAGAATGAAGGAGTCAGTCACCTTGTCAGTCAGGATGAACGCATTAACAATGTCGATGACCTCCTCATGGGCACCTGGAAGGTACGCTCCCACCTTACTGACCAGCCACTCCTCACCTGCACATACACACAGTTGGTGTCACTGTCAGCTTTGAAAGTTAAAACCAGTTTTTATGGCAGTGTGATTTTACTTAAAATGAAAATCTGTAATTTAACAGATGATTAAAAACAGTATTTTTAGCAGTAAAAGTAATGTTACCATTACAAAATTAATGTTAGCATTAAAAAGAGTAATGTTGACATTTAAAATTTTACGTTGGCATTAAAGAAGTTATGTTAGCAATAAAAAAGTAATGTTAGCATTAAAAAGAATAATGTTGGCATTTAAAATTTTACGTTGGCATTAAAGAAGTTATGTTAGCAATTAAAAAGAGTAATGTTTGCATTGAAAAAGTTACGTGAGCATTAAAAAAAAAGTACCATTGGAATTTAAAGTTATGTTAGCATAAAAAAGTTATGTTAACATAGGTCTGTAGCCCACTCCTTATCTCTGCTCCAGGCTACATTAGCCACTGCTAGAATAACAGACGGTTGAGTGAATCATGTTGCCTTGTGGGTAACATAGGCGCCAAATTTTGACAAGGAAGAAGAATGTTTGGAATAAAAAAAGAGAATATCTCTAGTTTTGCTGCATTGATTTTCATCTTTTTTTCAGAAACTGTCCATCAGGAGTCTGATGAGACTCGTTTAAATAACAAACGCGAGCAGAAGCCATTAATGCAAATGTGCAGAGCCTGCAAGCTTCAGTATGTCAGGTCCTTCCTGTGTGTGTGTGTGTGTGTGTGTGTGTGTGAGACCTGTGACTCGGCGGACGCCTCCTCGGTCCACTCCTTCCTTGCGAGCTCTCAGTCGGATGGCCTGGTTCTCTCTGATCACCGTGGCTTTGGTGGTCTCCAGAACCGCCACCTCCTTCCTCGGGATGTAAGTTCCTGCCACAACATCAAAAAATATTACTAGTCTGAAATATATCAGAATAAATTGTATCAAACACATAGATGATCCTGAATACCTGCACTGAAATACTGAAAAGACACTTTTGCCCCATCAGATTAATTCGGACCATGAATGGACACTAAGATAAGAATGTTGTATATGTCACTATTATGTGTTTCTGTGTAACACATATTTGATATCGTGTTCTGTAGTTTAGGATCGTGTTTGGTATGTGATTTGTAGCAGTGATTTGTGTAAATTTACATAACACCAGGAAGTATTTAATTATATGCGGTATTATTGTGTGTCATATATCCAACGTGGGATGAACTATTTCAATAATATGACATGAAAATTAAAAATAAATCTTTAATACATTTAGAAATTTGCAAAAATGAGAGAAACTTACAACAAAAGTGGGGAAAAAATGAAATTTATACCAAATTATAAACCTGACTCCTTTAAGTAAGTGAAAAGCACAAGAAATAATTTAACTAGAGTGCTAACAATGCAAATATATCTGGAAAATAATCCTTTTTATCAAATTTTGTCTTTTGTGAACAATCACACTATAAGACACTATAAAAAATGTCAGAAAAACAAGCTGCAATTTCTAAAATACAGAGCTATTTATCTGCCAAACATATTTGGGCCAAGGCTAAGTATGTAGGAAAAATATTAATATTTATTGTGATATTTAATATTTAAGTCAGAGCAACAGTCTGTAAACAATTTCTCACCTGCTTAAAATAAATAACACACGAACATGTTGTTTTACCTAAAAGTAGAGAGTTTTCTATGAGAATCAAGACGTGAACTGAATACTTAGATTATGTTAAACGCAGTGTTGTTGGTAACGAGTACTCAGATTACTTTTTTGTTGTAACCAGTAACGTAATGTGTTAGTTTTGCAATTCAAGTAAATAGTTATCTAGTTAGGTTTTCAAATAAGCAATCAGTTACTGTTAAAATATTACTGTATTTCCCTGTTTCTTTTGTCGCCACAAAAAACAATAAAAGAGGATCCCTGACGCATTGGCACTCTTTCTTTTCTCATTATGCACCTTTTCCTGCTTCTTGGCAGGTAGCTGCATGCTAGTGGAAGGTATCCAACCTTACCAGTACCCCACCAGCACCCTATTAATTTTATGTTAACTTGTAATCAAACATTATCATTAATAAAGAGCTGTAAAGGGGTGCCTGCTATTGCTGTTATTAGCCTGCAGAGTTACAGATACATTCAAAGGTAGGCGTACATTAGGCTGCGCGCCTTCTGGACAATATAACCAACATGTGCAACGAATCACAAAGGGGTTCTCATTTATGGATTATGAGTTATTTTTCTCAATAGGTAACGCTGTAACGTAACAAGTTACTTTTTAACGGCAGTAATGTTGTAATGTAACAAGTTACTCACTTACTTAAAAGTAATGTTACCCCAACACTGGTGACACATTTGTAATATTTATATTAGAGCACAGATTTGACAGATGAATATCTAGAGTATCTAGAGTCTGATAATAACGTACCCGGCCCTTCGAACAGCCACTCGTCTCCAGCCACTCTCTTCTCTCCTCCCTCCTCCTCAAAGTCCAGCAGCGCCTGCAGACGCAGCGCCGTGTCCGGATACACGATCTGCAGTGGTGTCACATCCTGATGGACACATACACATACACAAACGTGTCAGACATGACCACCATAATGGACATTCAGGGAAGATTCCAACATTAAACTGTAAAGATTGTGTGTTTCAGTTTGTTAATCAGACAGGAGGGTAGACCATGTGGGGAATTTGGGACAATTAATAAAAATAAATTTAAAGTGACAGGTCCCACTTTTTCCTGTCTTTAAAACATGAATTGATTTTTCTGCTAAATAAGGATACCAATTAACATAAAGACTCTCTACAATTAACAACTTTAATTCTTTACCCATGATAAAACCATGCTCTAGGTTTTTTTCCTTTTCTAAATATCTGCCTTTTTCTACGTTTAAATTTAGCATTAGCATTGTTCTCAGGGTGAAACCTGTGAAACACTGAACACACACACAGACTTATGAATAAATACATAATAAAACACATAAAAACCAGACTGAATTTCATTAGTTGTGCAGGTATTTTCTCATAAACCAAAGTATTGACCAGACGATGGCGCTAGATGAAAAAGAGGATCACCAGAGTTTCTCACAGACCTGCTGGATCTGCTCTCCAGGGTACAGTGGGAACGGATCCTGGGTCAGACGGATCTCCAGGTCGGCATGGCGGAGTTTGGCCTGACCGGATTGGTCAAAGAGGACCTGGCCGTTATCATCGCGGGCCACAGGGTTGGCGACCACGCAGTAGTGACGCGGTGGCACCATGATCATACGCTCCGGAGAGAAG
This sequence comes from Thunnus albacares, assembly GCF_914725855.1. NCBI lineage: Eukaryota > Metazoa > Chordata > Actinopteri > Scombriformes > Scombridae > Thunnus > Thunnus albacares. Next base: position 28,638,279 of record NC_058122.1, read on the forward strand.
AGCACTCTGGGAAAGAAACAAGTGAAACAGGATGAGGCAAGCACCCAGGAGCAGGACCGGGTTCTGAAGCCAGTTTGACGTAGTGGCCAAACCGTAACCATCACGTGATGCACACTGGCCCAAAAAAGAATTCTGCCCATAGATTTACATTGTGAAAGAGACATTTGTAAATCAGAGGATAACATTTTTTGAGCATCATAACCCCTTCAAAATTATGTGTTTTACTATCAGAATTTGATCCATTCAGTCCAGAAACATTTGGAAAGTCTAGAAGAGCTGTATGATTGAATTATTTTAATCCCATTCAAGTTAGCAGCTGGCTCGGCTGCGGAAGTATCTGGCCCGCGTGCTCAATGGGCTACACGATCCTAGAAGATCCGGAATATTTACCCAGAGGTCGAACTTTTTTGGCTTCATGGGCCGCTGAGCAACTTTCACAGGAATGAACGGAGCCCCACCTCCAATGTTAGTCCAGTTCTCTTTATACATCCATGGCATGAGGTCAAAATGATCACTCTGAAAGCCACCAAACTTGTTTAATTGTGTTGTTTGGCTAACTTATTGAATTTTTCAATTGAAAGAATCTGCCAATCATAATTTTTTTCATCACATTTGATCATTTATCAAATGATTAATAGATAGATAAATGGATAGATCCCATATTTATGAAAGGGCTTAGCATGTTTGTTGTTAGCGCAATTTGTTAGCATGTTAACTGTACTGTTTGTTAACATACCAACATGGTAACACCTTTTGTTAGCATGCTAACAGTAACTTGCCAGGCTTACAATGTTACAACAGCTTAAAGTTAGTGATACCATGATAACTGTAAGGAGAAACTAACTCCTGTCACGCTTCCCTCAAGTAAAACTTGATTTTCTTTTCTTATCAGTATCAACTTGGAATTTTATAAATATTGCCCTCTGGAGGCATGTTCGATCTTGTCATTAAAACAGGTTAGACCTTTTTTTAAAAATCATAAAATAACTATTTATTATTCAATCAATTAATTAATTTTAATTAATCAATTGATTATTTTTATCTATTTAATTAATTAATTAAGTTTCTGTTCAAAGGACCAGCGTATAGGTTTTAGTGGCATCTAGCAGTGAGATTGCAGATTGCAACCAACTGAATACCCCTCCCCTTCCAAGCAGGTAGGAGAACCTACAGCGGCCATGAAACTCACAAAAAACATGAAGGGCCTTCTCTACAAACCAGTGTTTGGTTTGTCCATTCTGGGCTACTGTAGAAACATGGCGGTGCAACATGGCGGGGCATAGAAAGAATCAGTGAACACAGGAAGTGTGTGGGCAATAAAGTCAATCAGTATCTCCACAGTAGTACTGTCCTGCTAAGATAAAGGCTTTTCAACACAAAAGTGTGTGTGTGTGTGTGTGTGTGTGTGTGTGTGTGTAGTCAGGGAGATAACAGAGTGTCCCTGCTCACAATGATAACACACTGATCCAATACAAAAACAGAGGGATGACAGAGTTTCCTTTAGACAAATGCAGGTGATCAGCAGGATTAAAGCTTAATCTGCACATTTTCTTTGCATGTGTCAATGATGAAATGCCATCAGTTTGTATGTCAGTGGTATTATACATGTTCCAGGACAGTGTTTATGACACACTAGCAGCATTTCTTTTTGTATTCTTTGTTCAGGGACCACAAATGAAAAACAGCCTCTTCACTAACTTTGGAGCATTTACAGTAATGTTTATTAATGTGCACTGTGTCTGTTAAATAAGTTCTGTAAGGCTGTAGTAAGCAGTGTTTTGAGCTAAATGATAAGCACGCTGACTCACTGTCACACTTTCATGGTTTTCAGGGACACTTGAACAGAACAGAGCTGTTATTGTTATTAGTAACACTACTATGACCAGTCAAAATGTCTGCTGTGAAAAACATCTACTTTCAAACGAGTGCTGTTAGCCACAAGTTAACCTGAGAGTAGCTGTACTCGTCAACAACAAATGATGTTAAGAAGCAGTATCTGGTTAATTGAACCTCATCTGAATCTCAGGTTGATTCTTTCTGTTCTTTCTGCCCTCTGACCTTTCATTGTCCTGGCGGATGTAGGTGAGCGGTCCGATCTCCACGCGGGCGATATTGGTGTTCTGGTCCAGCACATGGATGTAGTGGTGAGGCGGGATCCGGATGATGGACGCGTCCACCAGCCCCTCAGTATCCCTGTGGGTTCCTCCCTTCTTAGACATGATCTAAACAAAATACTGCAGGGAGAGGAGAGAGTCTGTCAGTGACGTTACAAACCAGACTGTATCGTCAATTTATCTGTTTTAAAGATATTACAGAATTTTATATGGGACTTTTTTTGCGAAAATGCTTTTTAAAGTTGATGTGAAGCTTCTATTCAGCTTCAGCAGTCTGAGTTAGTCATATCAAGTGGATATCTGACACATTTACAGTCTTTTTAGCATCAAATTCCCTCTTTGTGTTTCCTCGGACAGTGTTTCCCTGTTGAGCTGCAGGTGGAAGTATAGTAACAAAAAGAGGAACTTTGGCACTAAAAAGACTGTAACGTTGAAAGATATCTACTTGATTTGACTCATTTGGACGCTGAAGCTTCATATTAGCTTCAGATAAACTTTGAAATACATTTTTGCACAGAAGGAGGACTGTGGATTTTGTCCTCCATCACTTCCATTGTAAGGTCATTATGAAGGGATCTTCTAATGGTCAGTATGAACAGGAGGAATGATTACAGCAAGAAAAACAGGTTTCAATGTTCACTTGGGCTCCTGACTGTTGTTTTAGGACACACTTGAAAAATTGTGAACCCATCCCAGTATGAACAGCAACTTCATTGTGAACTCAACATGCATGTGACATTGGAGGATGATGAATTACTTTTCTGGAGATAAAAAGCTCATTTTAGTGAATGCACGTCTGTAGAGACAAACAGCAGGTGCTGCGCCTCAGGTATGCACACAGACACACCTGCTACACAAAGTGCAAAGTCTGTACAATGATGAGTTTAACTCTCAAGCCCTCACACATACTGCACATTCAACAGAGCTTTAACAGGTGCTTCTGTCTTCTGATGAATTATCCTGCCGATAATATTTGCACTCACATAACTGAACGTCAACAATGTGTCCATTTGAAACATACAATGAACACTGAGGAGAGAGTGGTGAAGGCCGAAATGTTAGAGAAAGGTTGCCGGTTTGAGCTGCAACAATTAATCAATGAGTTGATCAACAGAAAGTAAATCAGCAACAAAAATACCAAACTTTTGATGTTTCCAGCTCCTTAAAAGTGAGAATTTGCTGCTTTTCTTTGTCCTAGATCACAGCAAATATTATATTTTGGGGGTTTGGACTGTTGGTCAAACAAAACAAGACATCTGAAGAAGTCACCATGGGTTCTAAGATATTGTGATGCATTTTCTGAGGTTTTACAAACCAAACAATTAATCAATAATGAAGGTTAGTTGCAGCCCTATCAATCCCTGGGCTGGGAAGATAACACGTGTTACAACTAATGAGGTGCTATAACTGAAACTATCAGTTATTTTCTTTTTACAATCAATTAATTAAGGGTCTTTTTTTGTACATCAAACAGTCCAAAAAACAAAAATATTCAGTTTGTATGATGTAAAAACAGAGAAAAGCAGCAAATCTTCATTTTGAAAGGAAGGAAAACAGCATGTTTAGAGTTTTTCTTTGACCATTTTCTGCCGGTAGACTAATCAATTAATTGAATCATCCTTTTATCCCTATATTTAAACACTTTTTTTTTTTGAAAAGAACTAAATAAAGTATTGCTGTCAGTCAGTGCAACATCCCTGAATACAACCTGCGAGGAGAAAGAAACAATCTACTAACTGCAAACATGAACTGAAATTGCACAACTGTTCCAAATCATCTGTTTTCCAGTTTTAGACCATATTTTAATCCTTTTGTCAGAAATAAATTTTCATTAACGAACTGCATTGTATCATTAAAACATCACTGTTGAATCATGATACTGCACTATTATTTGTTTTCTGTTTGTTATTTTGCCTCAATGAGTAAGAAATTAATGAGATGTTCCAGCAAGAACAGAAGTAATCTGCTGATTATTTAATCGATTAGTTGTTTGTCTATAAAATGGTGACAGACAATGGTGAAAAATGTTGATCACTGTTTCCCAAAACCAACAATGACATCCTCAAATGTCCACGACTCGAAAGATATTCAGTTTACTGTCATAGAGACTAAATAAACCAGAAAATATTCACATTTAAGAAACTGGAATCAGAGAATTTGGACTAATCAAAATAATTGGCAATTAATTTAATTGTGAACAATTAATCAATTAATCGACTTATTACTTCAGCTCTTATTATCAGTATAAGTATAAGTAGTATAATAAGTAATAGTATGTAATAAAAGTAAAGATGTTAATTCAGTTTTCTTATGAGAGTCAGGAGTGAAGGAAATAAGGGTTAAAAGAAATTAATAATAATAATAATAATAATAATTATTATTATTATTATTATTATTATTATTATTATTATTATTATTATTATCATTGTTATTATTGTTATTTTTCCTAAAAGTCACATGACTTTAATTATTATTTATAGCTGCTTATGTTGTTAAATTCCTGTGTGATGGTTCTGGAAAGGTTAAATTATTCATCACTTGTGATCCTGAGTCATATTTCCCACTCATGAGAGAGATTAATGGATAAAAACACAAAACAGAGAAGGAAAATGTGGCAGAGACATGAAGTAGGAAATGCAAAGATAAGAAGGGAGGCTCCTCTTTATGCTTCTTCTCTGTAGAAACTGTAATGTTATTGGGGACAAAGTACATCAGCTCTGGCTGGACGGGTTTTCACTGCAGGCCTGACGGTGAAATTCATCTGCTCTAACTTCCCATTTTCAATATATACATTTTAGTCAAGTCATACACATAGGCCTAAAGGGTGGCATCCGCTTTCCCGATGTAAATATTTTGTTTACACCAGGAAGTAACTTTCTGGTGATGCACCTCGACGCCCTGATGAATTGCGCACAGAATAAAGAGAGCGTACCAAACTCCCATTTCAAAAACTCTAAATTTAATGTCAACTTCCTTGTTAGGCAGTACACACATGATCAGTTTAATTAAGAATTTTAGGTATTGATATAATGTTCTTTTGAATACGGCTTGCATTCATACATACAGAGTAGCCCATGTTTCAAATTAGGGTTAATTATAACTTTAAAAATGTCTCTTCTCCACTGTCCACTGATGTTAACGTCATATCAATGGAAGAAGGCTGGACACAGTTGTTAAAGAGACATTTTAATAAGTACAGAGCTTCTCTGTGTGTCAGACGCACGCCGATTTGAAGAAATGCTCCTATTCATTCAGAAAACATCTTCAGATGGTTTATATCATGCGTGAATCTTCAGAGATAAGTAAGTAACTTTTAAACTTCGAGGTTTTGGAGCGGAGTTCTGTGAGGAAGCTCCCGGATCTTACCTCAGCAGCGGTGTGCGGAGAGGAAGGCAGCTCGGACGGATCCTGGCTGGTTACACTGGTGGATGTTCAAGTTGTGTAAAAGCCAGGACCACTGTACATTCAGCTGCAGTGCTTTTGTGGGGGCGTCACTGCTCTGTTGTGATCCCGGAAAAGGGATCATTGGTCACGTGGTTTACAGGTTGCAGAGCTGCGTCAGAGTCACTATGGATCCATAAGTGACAAAAAAAAAAAAAAAAAAAAAGCCCACAGGTGTGACAGAAGGCGTGTTATTCCTCGTTTTTTTAGGGGTTTTTTGTTGTTGTTGTTGTAGTTTTACGTAAAATGCGTCAGTGATGACGTAAAAACAACGTTTTTGACGCGATGAACCATAAACACTGGTTTCACATCTCAAGTCTTAATTGCTTCCATGTTTCCCTCACTGGCGTCCTTTCTTCAGATTTCGATGTTTACAAGCAGTGGTGGAAAGTAACTAAGTACATTTACTCAAGTACTGTACTGAAGTACAATTTTGAGGTACTTTACTTATAATTTAACTTTAGAAGAACAACTTGATTTCTTTCTGTTGAGAATACTGTAAACCTGTAATTAAAACCCTTCTGTAAAATAAACTAATGCTCAAAACTCTTATCTTAATGTATTTGTGATTTATAACCACAGATATCCAGCAGGGGGCGATGTGACAGTATATGTGGTTTCATGCTCTTCATCTGACAGCTCTGTGTGTAGGACAACTGTTTGATATACCAAAGACCCATAAATCAAAGCTGGTCTTGACTCATTCTAGGACATTTACAGCATTTTACATTAAGGAAAGTGGAAAACATGAATAATGCTTGGAATTTGTTTGTTTGTTGTTGTTGTTGTTGTTGTTGTACTCTAAGAGAATGCTGTTAAAGGAAAAGATTAAACAGCAGAAAAAGGCAAGTGGACTAAACATTACAGCATCACAGGCTTGTCAGTAGAATACAACTTTACATGGAATTTACTTACAACCTTCAACTTGATTACATTTATGAAAAGAAAATTTGTTACGATATTTTTCAAAAAACCTAACCAAGGAAGGTTACATCATCATCATCATCATCATCATCATCATCATCATCATCACATTTAAAGGACTAAACCTTCAGTTTAGTCTTGTTTAGTTATATTTAGAGACTTTGATCAGAGTCACTACATGTCATATATTGTTATTTTTAGGACAAGCTGGTCTACTCAGAAATACCATCAGATTCCTTTCTATGGCCTCATAAAAGCCACATCTTTGCAGAACCGATTCCCATTTCCATGTTCTTTTTGAATTCTGTGTAATTCTGATCCAAGGGGAGGTGGAGCACTAAAGAACATGTGTTGGCTTTTGGCAATCTTGCCAGTCCATCATCTGGATGGAAAAATTCCAGCATTGGCTGGATCCTAAACCCTGTTCCCGAATGACAAATATGAGCACTTGCTTGAGGGTGATGGGATCGGCGAGTCCACCTGTACATAAATTGTCAAAGAAACATAAAATATTGCAATATGACTTACAAAACCGTATGGATCATAGCCGGGAGTAGGTTGTATAAAATAGAGAATCAAAACAGATTTACCCAGTAAATGTGTTTTGGAGAAACACCGAAACATTATCTCTGTTTCCCTCAGATTTCAGTTTAATGCCTGTGAGTTCTGTTTCATTAAGTTATCTACCTCATATAATTGTTACAATTTGGCAAAAGTGAATGTATTATTCTTTTTAAATTATTCCTTTAAAGATTTTTAGATTACTCTTTTCAGATTATTTCTTCAATCCCACTATTCCTCCAGTGCTGCCCGTAGCTGCAGTGGCGGTCCTGAGCCCAGTTATACCTGCAGTCAGATAACACTGCCAGCAGCTCATCAATGGATTTTAATCGAGCAATCAAAGCCTTGTTCTCAATGTTACATTATTGTTTCTTTCAGTTCCAGGTTGATCAGACAAAAGGATTTTGTGTAATTATTCCACTTCAGAAATAAGCTGATATGATCATCATTTCATCAATGATTATGGCTTTTACCTGCTGACTGCAAAATAGCCACCAGACTTCCCGCTGCCACTCCTCCTCCGTTAGTAATTGCAGCACTGGACATCATGCCTGCAGCGATGGAGCCTCCTGCTATTCCAGCTGAGGTGAAACCTATGGCCCCCAGAATAAGAGGGGCCACAACCAGCAAACCTCTTGGAAAACACAGTCAAGAAAACTTTGGAAAAAATGGTTCATAATATTTTAGCATGACTTTGTGTGTTAAATTTTAAGGTGATTCATAAATACTTTCCCAACATCTTACCTGAACCTGCTGCAAATGTCACTGAAACACAATATTATAACAAAAATTGATATCTAATTACAGCTCAGCTGGCCAATAATAAAAGACATTTTCTGTCATAACTATCATCATTAAATGGTAATTATGAAAAACAAGTGTATCTATTAAGAGACTGTATCAGTATTGTCAAAGGAACAGTTATACTTAGAGTCCTCTCTGCTCTGTGGAGCCTGAGACGTGGTTATGGGGGTTAAGTAGCCTCTAATTTCTCAAGAAACAAAATAACAGATGGCATCACAGGGTCATTCTCTCTATTAATGTAACCCAAATAAACACTAGTAATTAACATTTCTGAGACAGTAAGTCATCACTGTAACTGGAACATGAGAGGAAAAACAAAAGACAAATACTAAAGAGTTGCTACACCTGTTCCAAGTAATTGAACTAAAGTACAATATCACCTATTTATACTTAAGAGATAATATGTGTTATTCCAGCATACGGGACCTGTAGCGACTTTAAAATGTCTTCATGTCTACCAACAGTTAAAGATAGAATCAGATCTAAAAATTTGACCCAAGATTTGAGTCAAAGTGTATCTAACGTGCAAATATATAATTCCTTAAGTCCCCATCTTCTCATTTACAGTAAATCTGTGAAACCACCTTGATGCAATACTGAACTTTTACCAGTGGAGGGTGATATTTCACACAGCACACAGTTCAGAGTCCCTCCTTGTTCTATTGAGGTGAAAATGAAGGGTTATCTTCAGTTTCAAGTTAGCCATCTTGTAAAAAAACAGCGATTTCTCCACTTTTTTGATTTGTGATCCCTTACAAAAAAGCAGCAGCCCCTTGTCAGGTTTCAGATATCTAATAAGAGTTTGTAGCAGTTCCATCAATGAGACATCTTCCCTCTAAACTTTTCAGTTTCATTTAAATAATTGTTTGATGCATAAAGTGGTAGAATTATCCAATACCCACCACATGGGCCATCAGTCCACAACTGAAAATGACAATCTAACAGCATTTTCAGTGTCGATCCTCTCATCACAGTTCAGTTCCTGATCTAAATATTTGAATTTAATAAATCTAAAATATCTTGTTATATTTTATAGTTCATGACTCAGCAGTTCCCCCTCAGCTCAACAGACCATTTTAACATTTTTCAGTTTATTGAAATCATCTCATTTAACTAATGTACTTCTGGTAATGATGATTTGTAATGACCATTTTTAATTATGAAGCCTAACCAGGGACAGAGGTTGCCAATTAGCCTCGGCTAGAAATCCTATAAGCAACACATCTGTATCATGTTATTGTAACCTGTTACAGTGTTTTTTTTTGCATTATCCTGACAAATACACTAATAAAATAAACAAAATTTAAAAAAATGTTTTTGTTTAATGCCCACAACTTTACTGTGGCCACAAAGTAAATTAATTACACTTAAATTTAAAAAAAAAATACAACATTTGAGGTTTTGTTTTGTTTTGTTTTAATTAAAATTGGACACTTTGATTAGGCAGGAAAATGTTTTGCATAACCTGTCACATCAGGTCTGAAGTTTTTCTTGCATTACAGCAGCTCCATTTGCAACTTCACAGACAAATTAAGGCAAGAAACAAAGATATATACATTTAATATATTTAAAATAACATTACAATCACAGAAGACAATATTCAAGGCCTTTCAACATACATTTGATCTGGGATTAAGCTCCATATTTAATTTTAGGATTGATTGGTGAATAAAAGAGTGCTTCAGTCTGATCTTATTAAATTGTGGAACCCAGTATCTCCAATTTGATTTTCACAATTTGTTTTCGCTGTTCAAGATATGGTTGTGGTCAGAGACAATGTTGTTGACCAGTCTTAATATGTTATTATACATGTTATATGTTATGTTATATTCACTCAGCCCTTTCTGATCAGTGGTGGACATTATAAGGAATGGAAGTATTTACTGAAAAAGCTATATATAAATATAGTTCATGGTGGCGTTGGCTCACAGAACATCTGATGTGGTGCATATTTAAACACAGGATCCAGGAAACCATTCCAACAATTTATTGTAGTCAAGAGTGGATTGAAATGGTTAACAGTTGGATGATTTTTTTCTATACAAAGGAATATTAAAAAAAAAAACCTGAGGGGCGGAGCCATATGATCTTGTGGGAGTGGTTTAGTCAGGAGTGGCATGTCGCGTGCAAGTCTAAACAATTTGAATTAATCATTTTTTCTGATTTTCCTTTCTGAAGAGTCCAGTCAACCATCCCACTGTTGCTCCAGCTGCTCCTCCAACTGCTGCTCCAGCACTGCCCACAATTGCAGAAGCAGTTCCCGACAGACCGACCGCACCTGCAGCAAGACGTCACACGTTAGATTCCCAGCAGAGCATCAGTGGACTTTATCAAGCTGTCTAACTGCAGAGAAGCTGAGAAAGCCTTCTTCTCAAACCACTATTGTCATTGCAGCATATACTTTAAAGTACTTGTGACAATGTGATATTATTGTTGTTTCAGCTGCAGGTTTTCCAGACACTATTTATAGGAGTTTATGTTCTTCCAATCCTCTTGCACATGCAAATATAACAGTTATCACTACAATAACATATCAAGACATGTAACCTGCTGACTGAAAAGCAGCCACCAGACTTCCTGCTGCTACTCCTGCTCAGTTTGCAACTGCAGCAGCCGACATCATTTTAGCAGCGACGGATCAAAGCCTTGTTCTCAATGTTACATTATTGTTTGTCAGTTCCAGGTTGATCAGACACAAAGATTATGTGTCATTGTTTAATAATAATCATTTCATCCAAGATTATGGCTTTTACCTGCTGACTGCAAAATAGCCACCAGACTTCCCGCTGCCACTCCTCCTCCGTTAGCAATTGCAGCACTGGACATCATGCTTGCAGCGATGGAGCCTCCTGCTATTCCAGCTGAGGTGAAACCTATGGCCCCCAGAACAAGAGGGGCCGCGGCAACAGCTCCCACTGCAGATGGACAAGAACAGTGTTTTTCATGACAATGTACTGAAATACTTTACACAATCTACATTAAAGTGTGTCAAAAGTTAGTTGAAAAAGTCTTACCTGCACCTGCTGCCACGCCAACAACTGTTCCTGAAACACACAATAGAAAAAACTGCTTGGTGCATATTTCAATAGGATTGGATGTGATCCTCACAAAGATAGAACTCCTTCACACACACACACACACACACACACACACACACACACACACACACTAACATACAGATCTAAAATTCACTAGCCACCTATTGAGATACATTTACTGTGTATGTGTGTGTGTGTTGACTGTGAATTTAACCGTTGAATTAGACAGTCACTAACAGGTTGCTACGGTATCAGCGCCCCCCTGTGGCAGATAATGACACACTTGTCTGTGATTAACATCCACATTCATATCACTTGGAATGTTTCAGCCAAAATTAGTCACCAAACAACTTCTTATAACTCAAAAATTAAAATTTTAAAATTATATAACAAATAAATATAAATAAATTTAAATATCAACATCATCTCTATTTTTGGTAATGAGATCAGAGCTCATGACGTGAGTCAGTGGGACTTTTATTCACAGCTCTCCTTTTAGGGGATGTACTCAAAAACTGAGTCATATTTCAATGGAAGTAACATTGGATAAGAGAGGACAAATTTATCTACTGTGTAATGTGTAATTTGTATAATGTGTTGAAGATTTTGGATAAAATTTGAAGGCCTGGACGTACACTCTTTGTCTGTGCAATATAGACCCATTATAAAATCTGTCCAAAGATTTCATGAAACATAACCTGTGATTCTGTAAAAACCGTACAAGATGTCAAAAAGCTAAACAGAAGTTTAATAGCTGAAAGTCTTGTGATCTGTTCAAAGCCTAAATTACGTTAGCATTAAAAAGAGTAATGTTAGCATTAAAATGTTAGCATTAAAAAAAGTTACATTAGAATTTAAAAAGTAATGCTAGCATTAAAACGAGTAATGTTAGAATTAAAAAGAATAATGTTAGCGTTAAAAAAGTACCAATTGAATTTAAAAAGTTATGTTTGCATTAAAAAAAAATTAAAAAATTACGTTAGCATAGCTCTGTAGCCCGCTCCTCATCTCTGCTTGAAGCTAACAGCTCCATGCGACATTAGCCACTGCTAGCACAAAAAACTTTTAACAAGGGAGAAGAATGTGTTGAATAAAAAAAAGAAGATATCTTTGGTTATGCTGCATCGGTTTTCACTCTTTTTTCAAAAACTGTCCATCATGAGTCTGATGATGTTACTCTTTTAAATAACAAACATGAGCAGAAGTCTTTAATGCAAATGTGCAGAGCCTGCAAGCTTCAGTCCGCCAGGTTCTTCCTCATAAAATATTTAAAACATTTTGATTTGCAAATGTTTTATAATCAAGGACCTGCATGCAACAGGTCTTGTGTGTGTGTGTGTGTGTGTGTGTGTTACCTGCGACTTTAAGGGCGGTTCCATTGCCTCCTCCTTCATTTCCATCGTCTCCTCCTTCATTTCCATCGTCTCCTCCTTCATTTCCATCGTCTCCTCCTTCATTTCCATCGTCTCCTCCTTCATTGCGAACCTCGATGGTCTCCAGAACCATCACCTCGTTCCGCGGGATGTAGAGTCCTGCCACAACATCAAAAAAATGTTATGAGTCTGAAATATATCAGAACAAAGGCCTTTAACACACCGGGAGTGAGATGAATAAACAACATGAAAATGCAAAATACTCGCCTGTGAATAGTTCACATCAAATTAATTGCTCCATCAAATTAATTCAGACGATGAAAGGACACTAAGAAAACAGTTGTATAGGTCACTTTTATGATGTTTTTCTGTGTAAAACTTTAGTTTAGGATCATGTTCAGTGATTTGTGGCAGTGATTTGTTTTAATTTACATAACTGCAGAAAGTATTTTAATAATATGTGGTGTTATTGTGTGTCACATAATCCAATGTGGGATGAACTATTTGAATAATATGCAATGAAACTTAAGAATAAATCTTTAATACATGTAGAAATTTGCAAAAATGAGAAAATTCACACTTATATGTTACATTGTTACGTTTGTAATGATGTAGTAAGGTAATTATGTTTATAAGGTCTAATATTTATATTAGAGCACAGATTTGACAGATGAAGAATATCTAGAGTCTGATAATAACGTACCAGGCCCTTTGAACAGCCACTCGTCTCCAGCCGCTCTCCTCTCTCCTCCCTCCTCCTCGAAGTCCTGCAGCGCCCGCAGGCGCAGTGCCATGTCCGGTTCCACAATCTGCAGCGGCGTCACATCCTGATGTACACATACACACATATCAGACACATAGACTGTAAAATAACTGTGACGTCACCAGTTGGTTTATGGACTCCAGTTATGAAGCCTCGAGTTCTGTATTTTGACTGTCGCCATCTTGGATTTGACCGTCGCCATCTTGGATCTTTGGAGCCAGAAGTGACCATATTTGGACGAAAGAGTGGAGCTGACCCCAACGTTAGCTGCTAGCTTGGTTAGCATGGTGCATTTACAGTCTATGGTTAACTGTCATTATGCTAATTTAGCTAGCGAAAAACAGGCTTAAAACATTAAAACAAAATGTGCTTACTCTGTGAATCTGGGGTTATGCTAAGGTTACGTTACTTAACCAACATTGTCGCCGTGGTAGCAACTTGTTTATCTTTAAAACATGAGGAGATTTTTCTGCTAAATAAAGATGCACAATAACAAAACGCCTCTCTACAATTGAAAACTAATTCTTTACCCATGATAAAACCATGTTCTAGTTTCTTTCCTTTATTAAATATTTGCTTTTTTCTCTGTTTAAATTTAGCATTGCATTGTTCCCAAGCGGAAACCTGTGAAACACAGAACACACAGACTTATGGATAAAAACATAATAAAAACCAGACTGTGAATGTCATTAGTTTTGCAGATAGTCGCTCATAAACAAAGAAGTTCCAGTCTCAAAGAAAAAACTCAATTCCCGCATCGATTTATTAAAAAAAGTCGACTTTAACAAAAGTGATGCAGCTGATAAGCGTGCAAGAATTGACTTTTCTTTAGAACTGGAACTTCGGGGGATTTGATTGAACATCATAAAAGACAAAACAAGTGGTGTACATGTTGTCTTCTACTCAGCTAGATGAACAGTCAGAGGATCACCAGAGTTTCTCACAGACCTCCTGGATCTCCTCTCCGGGGTACAGCGGGAACGGATCCTGGGACAGACGGATCCCCAGGTCTCCATGGCGGCGTATGGCCTGACCGGACTGGTTGAAGAGGACCTGGCCGTTATCATCGCGGGCCACAGGGTTGGCGATCACGCAGTAGTGATGCGGTGGCACCTTGATCATTCGCTTCGGAGAGAAGAGCACTCTGGGAAAGATACAAGTGAAACAGGATGAGGTCACAACAATCACTCTGAAAGTTACCAAACTAGTTTTATTATGTTGTTTCACCAAATAGTGATTTTTCCCTCTAAACTTCTCACATGCTTTCATTTCAATAAATGTATTTCTGTACTTCAGTACAGTTTTGAGGTACTTGTACTTTACTTGAGTGTTTCCATGTGATGCTACTTTATACTTCCACTCCACTTGTAGTTTATAGATAAAGAACGTCTCCCAACGGCGGCAAACACATACAAAAAACTCTTACAACTACTGTTACTGTCTACAGCAGGAAAGAGGAAATATTCAACACCTTTGGACAGGAAACTGAACACTTTTTAATACTTGTAGACACCCTGAAATATATGCTAGAGGTCAGATTTCGACGTTTATAAGCAGTGGTGGAAAGTAACTAAGTACATTTACTTAAGTACTGTACTAAAGTACAATTTTGAGGTATTTATACTTGTTCTTTACTTGAGTATTTCCATGTGATGCTACTTTCTACATTTCAGAGGGAAATATTGTACTTTCTACTCCACTACATTTATTTGACAGCTTTAGTTACTTTTCAGATGCAGATTTGACACAATGGATAATATAACAAGCTTTTAAAATACAACACATTGTTAAAGATGAAACCAGTGGTTTCCAACCTTTTTGGCTTTTGACGTCTTACAAAAAGCAGTGTGTAGTCGGGGTCACATTTCACATGTCTATGAGTTGTTAACAGCTCCACCAAATAGTGATTTTTCCCTCTAAACTTCTCACATGCTTTCATTTCAATAAATGTTCAAATGATCCAATATTTCAGCAAAAATCAAAGATTAGAGAAAAAGTCCAAAAACTGAAAACAGATTTGTGTATCAGAACTTTGTTTTTTCTTCTTTCCTCTCCCATTAATCATCTCACCACCCCTCAGATTTATCTGCTGACCCTTTGGAGGGGCCCCACCCCTAGGTTGGGAACCACTGGACTAAACTAGCTAACTGTATATAAAGTAGTGTAAACTAGCTCCACCTCCAGCAGCTACAACAGTAACATGCTGCTCTAACACTGATGCTTCACTATTAATAATCTAATGATGTCATATATAATAATATATCAGTCAGAGGGACCAAACCACTACTTTTACTGCAATACTTTAACTACATCAAGCTCATAATACTTATGTACTTTTACTGCAATACTTTAACTACATCAAGCTCATAATACTTATGTACTTTTACTGCAATACTTTAACTACATCAAGCTCATAATACTTATGTACTTTTACTGCAATACTTTAACTACATCAAGCTCATAATGTACTTTTAGTTAGTGGGATTTTTCATGCAGGACATTTAATGGAGTATTTTCTACATTGCTGTACTGAAACTAGTACTGGTAGCCACAAGTTAACCTGAGAGTAGCTGTACTCGTCAACAACAAATGATGTTAAGAAGCAGTATCTGGTTAATTGAACCACAGCTGAATCTCAGGTTGATTCTTTCTGTTTTTTCTGCCCTCTGACCTTTTATTGTCCTGGAGGATGTAGGTGAGCGGTCCAATCTCCATGTGGGTGACCTTGGTGTTGTGGTCCAGCACATGGATGTAGTGGTGAGGCGGGATCTGGATGATGGACATCTTAGACACGATCTAAACAAAATACTGCAGAGAGAGGAGAGAGTCTGTCAGTGACGTTACAAACCAGACTGTGTTGTGAATTTATCCATTTTAAAGATATTACAGAATTTTGAATAGGACATTTTTTGCATTTTTTTGTGCAAATATGCATTTAAAAAAATTGATGTGAAGCTTCTATTCAGCTTCAGCAGTCTGAGTTAGTCATATCAAGTGGATATCTGACACATTTACAGTCTTTTTAGCATCAAATTCCCTCTTTGTGTTTCCCTGTTGAGCTGCAGGTGGAAGTATAGTAACAAAAAGAGGAACTGATTTGACTCATTTGGACGCTGAAGCTTCAAATTAGCTTCAGATAAACTTTTAAAAACTTGTGGATTTTATCCCCCATAACTTCCGTTGTAAGTTCATTATGAAGGGATCTTCTAATGGTCAGTATGAACAGGAGGAATGATGTAAGCAAGAAAAACAGGTTTCTATGAGCCTCATTCACAAACACTGTGTATGCACAAATCTGTGCTTAAACCGTGCCTTAGACCATACGTACAAATCATAAACATCCCACGGTCTTAAAAACTGATATAATCAATATTTATTCAATGTAGACAGTATATTAGAACCAAAATTGTTTAGGAAATGATTGGGCCTAAATATGCAAAAAAAAACTTGCCAGGGTAACCTGAAAAGTTGCTAAATCTAGCAACAAAATTGCTAAATTGGCATCAGTGAGTATGATACAACACATGTAAGATGCCTCAGACTGCAAGGTTAGTTACACGTCCAGTAACCCAGATTATTTTCTGTAGATACAAATTACAGATGTCCACTAAACGCCTCACATACAGACCAGCGGTACACGGAACAATGTACCAACGTTCCCTAAACGCCTCATATGCAGGCAACTGGTTGCGTTTCTCTACTCAAACCATCCATGCCTCAAACCAGTTAATTTTGCTATATTCTTCATTACAGCAGCTAATTACCTTCTGTACATTTAAACTTACAATAGTTCTGCTTTATCACTCCTAGCTCTCTTCTTCTATTTCTCTTTCTCGTTAATCCAACAGTTGTTTACACGCTTTTCAGATCTGCTAGTTACTTAGCTTAGCATTTAGCGACAGCTTCTCTCTCCTCAGTTTAATTATATCGAACAGTAATGAAGATTTGTTATATTTCATTAGAGAAACATTATATCGAGATAATTAGTTATCTTTATATCGCCCAGTATGACTGGTTAATGTTCCGCGACGTGGAGTTTTATATGACGCAATATGTGACCGCGTTCGAGTAATAAATGAAACAAGACAAATACCAGCATTGTTTATGTTTGTTGGCTCGAAACTTCTGTTATGAACTGGTCTGACTGGCTACGGTGGCTAGGCTTACAATAGCTGTTATATTAGTTATATTAGCTGTGAGTCTGACAGTCGCCCTTCACTCTCCAGCGGCACCTGCCGTCAGGAACCGTTATGTGTCTAACTAACACACCTAATAACTACTACTGCGTGTCTCGAAACAGTTGTTAAAGGGTCCGGGTCTTACCTCAGCTGCGGTGTGCTCGGACGGATCCTGACTGCAGACTGAACTGCTGCGTTTTTATAGACAGTCTGACGCCACGAAGGGAAAACGAAACTAAAGGAGTATTACTACACCAGACGGGATCGCATCATAGACTGAAGCATATTCCCATAGGAATATGTACATTTTCGGTTTCGTATAAATATGTTTAAAGGAAAAAGTCTTGTTATATCCGGTTTACTGCAGGATAAATAAATAATGAAAGGATAGTAAATCGGCAGGGAGATTGTTTTAATCAGGGATTTCATTAAACGATGATTCACTAAACGAAATTCTTATTAAACAATTCAAGGTGTGAACCAAACCACAATCTCTTTACTGATATATCTGGACCTATTTGTCACCATAGTGATAACAGAGGAGAGATTGAGGAGGGAGTTTTTAGGGAGGTTTAGTTTTTACATCTACTAAAATCTGACTCCCCTCTTACATCATATTATATTATTATATTTATACACTGAATACTCTCACACCAAGGGGTCTGAATGAGGACTTTAATATCAGACCATTCCTATGATTGATTGATTATTTATTATTGCCGTGTTCTCTTCAGGTATTAATTCATTCCTGTGCTGTTTATTTATATCTGCATTACTTTATGTATGACATGGTTATCCCCTGTACTATTTTCCATAAACATCTGAGGGTTGGATATTGTAGACTCCCATCTTTTAGAATACAGAGGCGCCTCTATTTAAATCTAGAGTACGACAGCTACTGGCCTGATGTTTTTCTATTGTGATCTGAGGGTCCTTTATATATTTCTATCACTGGCGCCAAAATACGGGGGACAGCAAGACTTTTTGTCCCCCCACTCTCGGTGTTATGGTGATAAAGTGGTAATGTCCAAGCCAGATATTGAGAGCGATACAGTCTAAGTCTACTCTAAGATGTTGGATCTTTAAATCCAATCATAATCAGAACACAGGAGACTGTGAGTAGCCTATGATGTCTGCCAGTTCAGACTAGTTTAAATAATCTGACCACCAAATACAACATGGGGCCTCGTATGAATCTGTACATATGTGACAGGTGGCACCGAGTGAAAAAGGGGAGGTAGACCAATTATTGAGGTTTGGCAGATATAAGGCTACCTGAAGGAGGAACAGAGGGTTTTTGCAACTGTTGGTTCAGGATTGAGGCAGGTGCACACCTCGACCCATGCTGGCATGCTGGAACGACGGGTAGGCTTAACGCTGTTTATGTATAGTGTGTTATACTGCCAGGTTGGAATGTGTGTGTGTGTGACATTTATTATTTTTGTGTATTTCAGACCCGCTTCCCTGCTGGGTTGTAGGTGGCTGGTAGTTGGTATGAAAATAAATTGATGTACCAGGTATTTTAAAGTTCAGTCATGTAGTTTTTAACATTTAATCAGTATGTAATTTAATATTTGTGCAATAAAGTGTTTTTAAGATTGGTAAAAAAAAAAAAAAATTCCTGCAGCACATCAGTGGTCCATCAGCTGCTCTTGCAGTGGGATTATTTGTATGATTTGTTTGTTTGTTTGTTTTCTTTTCTGTTGTCTGTCCTGGCAAGTGAGCAAAAATATATGGGTATTGCCCTTGGGGCGGATTAGTTTTCTTTTTTCTTATTTTTGTTTGTTAATTTAATGTCAGTCTGCCTGCTGTCCCCACCACTTACTAATGTACTCAGGTACCAGTCAGCCAGTCAGGGCAGGCTTAAGGTGAGTCATGGTTGTTAGTCGTTATCAGTGAAGATAATCATGTGTACCAACTTTGGAATGCGTTAACTCACCTGGTGTGTTGGACTGATTACATTGTTTACAGTGTGAACTGGTGTGTCTTAGTGAAACTCAGCCCCTGCCCTGTTAGTGTTAGCTGGGAAGTTAACTGTGAGGAGGTTAAGGGTGACGAATGTAAATTCTCAATGACTTTCTGTAATAAAAAATATTTATACTTTATTCCCTTTATTGTCATTTCTTATGAGAGTGACTTGCAGTGGGTCTTACACATATAAAATACTTACCAGTTCTTACTGGTAATTTAACGTAGGTACAGTGGGAAGAAAATGAGAAACAAGGCAGTAACAATTTGGGATTTCAAGTGTAACTTCTTTGTATGAATCTGTACATATCTATTATGGAGGACCACAAGGGTCATGGAAATAGTAATAAAGCATTTCATTAATTAATAACTAATTGTACAATTAAAAAGACTAATTATAAAAAGAATTTACAAATTAAATAATTATCCATCAATTAATTGTTGAAATTAAAAAGTGATTTACAAAAACAACTTCAAAATAGTCAATAAAAACATCATTTGAAAATACATGAATGAATTCCTTCAATCCATCTCGACATGCAACAACATCTCATATTTCCAGTCTTCGTAGACAAAGATGATTTGAGTCAAAGTGCAAATATATCATTCTTTAAGTCCCCATCTTCTCATTTACAGTAAATCTGTGAAACCAACTTGATGCAATACTGAACTTTTACCAGTGGAGGGTGATATTTCACACAGCACACAGTTCAGAGTCCCTGCTTGTTCTATTGAGGTGAAAATGAAGGGTTATCTTCAGTTTCAAGTTAGCCATCTTGTAAAAACCAGCGGTTTCCACACTTTTTTGATTTGTGATCCCTTACAAAAAAGAAGCAAGCGGTGGTAGAATTAAAGTGGTAGAATTATCCAATACCCACCACATCAGTCCAACACTGAAAATGACAATCTAACATAATTTTAGTGTTGATCCTCTCATCACAGTTCAGTTCCTGATCTAAATATTTGAATTTAATAAATCTAAAATATCTTGTTATATTTTATAATTCATGACTCAGCAGTTCCCCCCCAGCTCAACAGACCATTTTAACATTTTTCAGTTTATTGAAATCATCTCATTTAACTAATGTACTTCTGGTAACGATGATTTGTTATGACCATTTTTAATTATGAAGCCTAACCAGGGACAGAGGTTGCCAATTAGCCTTGGCTAGAAATCCTATAAGCAACACATCTGTATCATGTTATTGTAACCTGTTACAGTGTTTTTTTGCATTATCCTGACAAATACACTAATAAAATAAAAAAATAAAAAAAAAAAAAATGCTTTGGTTTAATGCCCACAACTTTACTGTGGCCACAAAGTGAATTAATTATAATTTAACTTAAAAAAAAGAAAAGAAAAAAAGTAAACATTTGAGGTTTTGTTTTGTTTTGTTTTAATTAAAATTGGACAATTTGATTAGGCAGGAAAATGTTTTGCACAACCTGTCACATCACGTCTGAAGTTTTTCTAGCGTTACAGCAGCTCCATTTGCAACTTCACAGAAAAGACAAATTAAGACAAGAAACAAAGATATATACATTTAACATAATAATCACAGAGGACAATATTCAGGGCCCTGGACTGACTTTTAGGATTGACTGCTGTACAAAAGTGCGCTTCAGTCTGATCTTATTAAATCGTGGAACCCAGTATCTCCAGTTTGATGGTCACAATTTGTTTTCACTGTTCAAGACATGGTTGTGGTGAGAGACAATGTTGTTGACTTGAGACTTGTGATTTAACATTTACAGACGACACACTGAACCTTTCACAGGTTGTAAAAAATTTATTGCACAAACATCCAAACTTTAATACAAAAAATGCTGTTTAGTAAATGAACTGCTGTTTGTCGAGAGTCTAAACAATTTTAATTAATCATTTTCTTTTCTGTTTTTCCTTTCCGAAGACTTTAGTCATCCATCCCACTGTTGCTCCAGTTGCTCCTCCAACTGCTGCTCCAGCGCCACCCACAGCTGCAGAGGCAGCTCCCGACAGACCGACCACACCTGCAGCAAGACGTCACACGTTAGATTCCCAGCAGAGCATCAGTGGACTTTATCAAGCTGTCGCACTACAGAGAAGCTGAGAAAGCCTTCTTCTCAAGCCACTATTGTCATTGCAGCATATACAGAAGTAACACTAAATTACTGCAACTAACGACTATTTTCATTTTCAATTAATCAATTCATTGTTTAGTCTATAAAATGCCAGAAAATGGTGAAAAATGTCAATCACACGCCCAAGATGCAACCTACAGTGTCTTGTTCTGTCCAAACCCCAAAGATATTCAGTTTATTATCATAGAAGACTAAAGAAACCAGAAAATATTCACATTTGAGAAGCTGGAACCACACTTTTTGCTGAATACTGCACGAATTATCCATCTAAACTTGTTGTGACAATGTGATATTATTGTTGTTTCAGCTGCAGGTTTTCCAGACACTATTTATAGGAGTTTATGTTCTTCCAATCCTCTTGCACATGCAAATATAACAGTTATCACTACAATAACATATCAAGACATGTAACCTGCTGACTGAAAAACAGCCACCAGACTTCCTGCTGCTACTCCTGCTCAGTTTGCAACTGCAGCAGCCGACATCATTTTAGCAGCGACGGATCAAAGCCTTGTTCTCAATGTTACATTATTGTTTCTGTCAGTTCCAGGTTGATCAGACACAAAGATTATGTGTCATTGTTTAATAATAATCATTTCATCCAAGATTATGGCTTTTACCTGCTGACTGCAAAATAGCCACCAGACTTCCCGCTGCCACTCCTCCTCCGTTAGCAATTGCAGCACTGGACATCATGCTTGCAGCGATGGAGCCTCCTGCTATTCCAGCTGAGGTGAAACCTATGGCCCCCAGAACAAGAGGGGCCGTAACAACAGCTCCCACTGCAGATGGACAAGAACAGTGTTTGTCATGACAATGTACTGAAATACTTTACACAATCTACATTAAAGTGTGTCAAAAGTTAGTTGAAAAAGTCTTACCTGCACCTGCTACCACGCCAACAACTGTTCCTGAAACACACAATAGAAAATGCTGCTTGGTGCATATATATGAATCTATATAATCAACATCATCTCTTTTTTTGGTAATGAGATCAGAGCTCAGATAACATGAAAGTCAGTGGGACTTTTATTCAGCACTCCCCACCCTTTTAGGGGATGTACTCAAAAACTGTGAGTCCTATTTCAATGGAAGTAACATTGGATAAGAGAGGACAAATTTGTCTACTGTGTAATGTGTAATTTGTATAATGTGTTTAAGATTTTTTTATAAAATTTGAAGGCCTGGACGTACACTCTTTGTCTGCGCAATATAGACCCATTATAAAATCTGGAACTGTCCAAAGATTTCATGAAACATAACCTGTGATTCTGTAAAAACCGTACAAGATGTCAAAAAGCTAAACAGAAGTTTAATAGCTGAAAGTCTTGTGATCTGTTCAAAGCCTAAGTTACGTTAGCATTAAAAAGAGTAATGTTAGCATTAAAAAAGTACGATTAGAATTTAAAAAGCAATGTTAGCATTAAAATGTTATGTTAGCATAAAAAAGTTACATTAGCATAAAAGAAAAGTACCAACTGAATTTTAAAAGTTGTTTGCACTAAATTTTTTTTTAAAAAATTACGTTAGCATAGCTCTATAGCCTGCTCCTCAACTCTGCTTGAAGCTAACAGCTCCATGCAACATTAGCCACAGCTAGCATAAAACACTTAACAAGGGAGAAGAATGTGTGGAATAAAAAAAAAAAAAAAAAGATATCTTTGGTTCTGCTGCATCGATTATCACCCTTTTTTCAAAAACTGTCCATCATGAGTCTGATGATGTTACTCTTTTAAATAACAAACATGAGCAGAAGTCTTTAATGCAAATGTGCAGAGCCTGCAAGCTTCAGTCCGCCAGGTTCTTCCTCATTTTGATTTGCAAATGTTTCATAATCAAGGACCTGCATGCAACTGGTCTTGTGTGTGTGTGTGTGTGTGTGTGTTACCTGCGATTCTGAGGGCGGTTCCTTGGTCTACTCCTCCCTTGTGAACCTTAATGGTCTTTGTGGTTCCTGCCACAACATCAAAAAACATTATGAGTCTGTAATATATCAGACTAAAGGCTTTTAACACACCAGAGGCGAGATGAATAAACGTCAAACACCCCACATGGGCCTTCACAATAAACAGCTGTCTGTGTAGATTACACTTCGTGATTGGTTGATGCTTTTATTCGCTGTGTGAAAACTCCAAAAAAATTTACCTTGCTCTGGCAAAAAAATTACGTCTTTTTCGCGTGATATTTGCGTTCCGTGTGAAAGAACTCATGACATATACAACAATTCGAAAAATGTTTATAGTTCTGCTGCATCAATTTTCACCCTTTTTTCAAAAACGGTCCATCACGAGTCTGATCTTACAGAAGGGAAATTACAAATTCTGTGGAGACTCTTTTAAATAACAAACACCAGCTTAAGCCATTAATGCAAATGTGCAGAGCCTGCAAGCTTCAGTTCTTCCTCATAAAATATTTAAAACATTTTGATTTGTAAATGCTTTATAATCAAGGACCTGCATGCAACAGGTCTTGTGTATGTTTTACCTGCGATTTTGACGGCGGCGCCATTCTTGCCTCCACCCTTGCAAACCTTGATGGTCTTTAGAACAGTCACCTCCTTCCTCAGGGTGTGGGTTCCTGCCACAACATCAAAAAACGCTATGAGTCTGAAATATATCAGACTAAAAGCCTTTAACACACCAGGGGTGAGATGAATAAATGACATGAAAATGCAAAATACTCGCCTGTGAATAGTTCGCATCAAAACTATTCACACCGTCAGCAATACGAATTTGTGACAGAAACACAGAAACACAACTTTGCAAAAGAATTTGCAACAGCGCATTCTGCTGTCAGTCAGCCTGGTGAAGGCAGTTTGTCCTCTCAGCTAACCAGGAGCTGCTGCTGACAGACAGCTGCTTCTGTATAAAGCCTCTGAATCAATATGTTGATTCAGAGGCTTTATTTCACCGCCCACCATAGCGAGTGAGCCTACCTGTCTGCCTGCAGTGAAACAGACGAGCTAACAGACAGACTGGAAGCTGATCAATCAATGTAGACACGGTAAATAATTAAAAAAAAAAACATACAGCGGGATTTTCAACACCCCACGTGGGCCTTCGCAATAAACAGCGGTCTGTGTAGATTACACTTCATGATTGGTTGATGCTTTTATTCACTGTGTGAAAACTCAGAAAAATTTACCTCGCTCTGGCAAAAAAAACTACGTGTTATTTGTGTTCTGTGTGAAAGTGCTCATGATATAAACAATTCAAAAAAACAAACAAAAAAAAAAAACCCCGGTGTGTAAAGGCCTTAACACAAACGTGAGCTCAAGAACTTGCCATGAAATACTGAAAAGACACTTTTGCGCCATCAGATTCTTTCAGACCATGAAAGGACACAAAGAAAATGTTTGTATAGGTCACTTCTATGATGTTTTTCTGTGTAAAACATGTTTGATTTTGTTATATGTGGTATTATTGTGTGTCATATAATCTAACATGGGGTGAACTATTATGTTATGTTGTTACATTTGTAATAATGTAGTAGTGGTAATTATGTTTGTAGTATTTATATATTAGAGCACAGATTTGACAGATGAAGAGTATCTAGAGTCTGATAAAAACGTACCCGGCCCTTCGAACAGCCACTCGTCTTCAGCCACTCTCTTCAGTCTTTCCTCCGCCTTGAAGTCCTCCAGCTCCGTGTCGAGTTCCACGATCTGCAGCGGCGTCACATCCTGATGGACACATACATATACACACACCTATCAGACACAGACTGTAAAAGAAACGTGACGTCACCAATTGGTTTGCGGACTCCTTTTATGAAACCTCGAGTTCTGTATTTTGACTGTCGCCATCTTGGAATTTTGGAGCCAGAAGTGACCATATTGGGACTAAATAGTGGAGCTGACCCTAACGTTAGCTGCTAGCTTGGTTAGCATGGTGCATTTACAGTCTATGGTTAACTGTCATTATGCTAATTTAGCTAGCGAAAAACAGGCTTAAAACATTAAAACAAAACGTGCTTACCGGAAAATTTGAACTACTGAACTAATTCAACCAAACACTGAACAACACAAATTTTACAATTAACTTTCATGAACTGAACTGAAATAGCAGCAGCTACACCTATACTCTGTGAATCTGAGGTTATGCTAAGGTTACATTACTTAACCAACATTGTCGCCGTGGTAGCATCTTGTTAATCACAATGTAGCCACACCCTAAAGCATACACTGCTTAATCATCTATTTCACTCTAAATGGGACCATAATTTGCAAAATGAACATCATGCTGCACTGAAGAAGACTTGAAACTAGTGACTGAGACCATAAACTCATTAGGAAACAGTTTACTGAGGTAACAATTCAAATAAAGTGAGAAGTAGGCTCATTTTCTCAGACTTCTTTTTGCAACCAGTGTAGTCGCCACCTGCTGGCCATTAGAAAGAACGCAGGTTTGAGGCACTGGGGAGCATTGGGGACCAGGAGCTTCCCGCTTAGTCAGACATGTGTCAGACATGACCACGATAACACAGAAGAAAGTTCTCCACTGACATTCAGAGAATACACAACATCAAACTGTAAAGATGGTGCCTTTCAGTCTGACAATCAGACAGGACTGTAGATCGATTTCTGCATCGATTTATTAAAAAAAGTCAACTTTAACAAAAGTGATGCAGCTGATAAGCGTGCAAGAATTGACTTTTCTTTACAACTGGAACTTCGGGGGATTTGATTGAACATCATAAGAGACAAAACAAGTGGTGTACATGTTGTCTTCTACTCAGCTAGATGAACAGTCAGAGGATCACCAGAGTTTCTCACAGACCTCCTGGATCTCCTCTCCGGGGTACAGCGGGAACGGATCCTGGGACAGACGGATCCCCAGGTCGCCATGGCGGCGTATGGCCTGACCGGACTGGTCGAAGAGGACCTGGCCGTTATCATCACGGGCCACAGGGTTGGCGATCACGCAGTAGTGATGCGGTGGCACCGTGATCATTCGCTTCGGAGAGAAGAGCACTCTGGAAAAGATACAAGTGAAACAGGATGAGGTCACAACAATCACTCTGAAAGTTACCAAACTAGTTTTATTATGTTGTTTCACCAAATAGTGATTTTTCCCTCTAAACTTCTCACATGCTTTCATTTCAATAAATGTTCAAATGATCCAATATTTCAGCAAAAATCAAAGATTAGAGAAAAAGTCCAAAAACTGAAAACAGATTTGTGTATCAGAACTTTGTTTTTTCTTCTTTCCTCTCCCATTAATCATCTCACCACCCCTCAGATTTATCTGCTGACCCTTTGGAGGGGCCCGACCCCTAGGTTGGGAACCACTGGACTAAACTAGCTAACTGTATATAAAGTAGTGTAAACTAGCTCCACCTCCAGCAGCTACAACAGTAACATGCTGCTCTAACACTGATGCTTCACTATTAATAATCTAATGATGTCATATATAATAATATATCAGTCAGAGGGACCAAACCACTACTTTTACTGCAATACTTTAACTACATCAAGCTCATAATACTTATGTACTTTTACTGCATTACTTTAACTACATCAAGCTCATAATGTACTTTTAGTTAGTGGGATTTTTCATGCAGGACATTTAATGGAGTATTTTCTACATTGCTGTACTGAAACTAGTACTGGTAGCCACAAGTTAACCTGAGAGTAGTTGTACTCGTCAACAACAAATGATGTTAAGAAGCAGTATCTGGTTAATTGAACCACAGCTGAATCTTAGGTTGATTCTTTCTGTTTTTTCTGCCCTCTGACCTTTTATTGTCCTGGAGGATGTAGGTGAGCGGTCCGATCTCCACGCGGGTGACGTTGGTGTTCTGGTCCAGCACATGGATGTAGTGGTAAGGCGGGATCTGGATGATGGACATCTTAGACACGATCTAAACAAAATACTGCAGAGAGAGGAGAGAGTCTGTCAGTGACGTTACAAACCAGACTGTGTCGTGAATCTATCTATTTTAAAGATATTACAGAATTTTGTACAGGACATTTTTGTGCAAAAGTGCATTTAAAAAAGTTGATGTGAAGCTTATATGAGGCTTCAGCAGTCTGAGTTAGTCATATCAAGTGGATATCTGACACATTTACAGTCTTTTTAGCATCAAATTAAAAACTTTGTGGATTTTCTCCCATCACTCCCATTGTAAGGTCATTATGAAGGGATCTTCTAATGGTCAGTATGAACAGCAGGAATGATTACAGCAAGAAAAACAGGTTTCTATGAGCCTCATTCACAAACAGTGCGTACACACAAATGTATGCTTAAACTGTGCATACGAATATTTTAAGCACAAATCCAGGATTCATCAACATGTTCTTACCTGAATTTGTTCTTACTCTGTGAGCAAATTTAGAACTGCCTTATACGTACAAATCATAAACATCCCACGGTCTTAAAAACTGATATAATCAATATTTATTCAATGTAAACAGTATAATAGAACCAAAATTGTTTAAAAAATGATTGGGCCTAAATATGCAAAAAAAAAAAAACCCAAACTTACCAGTGTAATCTGAAAAGTTCCTAAATAAGCAATAAAATTGCATCAGTGAGTGTGATACAGCACACATGTAATATGGCTCAGATTGCAAAATTAGTTACACGTTCAGTGACCCAGGTTATTTTCTGTAGCTACAGATTACAAACGAACAATTAAATCGAGATAATTACTTTTATGGTTTTATCGCCCAGTATGCCTGATTAAAGTTCCGCGACGTTGAGTTTTACATGAAGCAAAATGTGACCGCGTTCAAGTAATAAATGAAATCGAAGAAAAATACCAGCATTGTTTATGTTTGTTGGCTCGAAACTTCTGTTATGAACTGGTCTGACTGGCTACGGTGGCTAGGCTAACAATAGCTGTTATATTAGTTATATTAGCTGTGAGTCTGACAGACGCCCTTCACTCTCCAGCGGTACCTGCCGTCAGGAAACGTTATGTGTCTAACTAACACACCTAATAATTACTACTGTATGTGTCTCCAAACAGTCGTTAAAGGACAGAGCTCCTCCGTGTGTCAGACGCACTTAAAGAAAGGTTCCCCATCACTCAGAAAACATCTTCAGTTGCTTCATGTCATGCTTGAGTCTTCAGCGATAAGTAAGAAACTAAACTTAAAGAGTTCTCCCGGGTCTTACCTCAGCTGCGGTGTGCGGGAGGCTGACAGCTCGGACGGATCCTGACTGGAGACTGAACCGCCGCGTATTTATAGACTGCAGGACAAACACACAGTCTGACGCAGCTGCACGAAGGGAAAACGAAACTTAAAGAGCATTGCGACTCCAGAAGGGATTGCATCATAAACTGAAGCATATTCCCATAGGAACATGAACATGTTGGGGTTTTTTTTTTGTTTTGACCTGATAACGATCCAACTGGAAGTGAAATGTGTGTGGTGTGCTGCAAGTGATGTAATATAATATATCATATAATGACATTTTCTATATCAATAAAAAAATCCCCAGAAAACTAGAAAAACAAGTTTCTGTTACAAACAAGCAGGTAGTGACGGCGGAAATTTCCATTTCTAGTGAACGCATCATAAAATCACTAGCACAAATCAATAAAAGCATGACTTACACCTAATTTTATCCGGCACGGAAATGTCAGTCATACATTGATGACAAAAAGCGAGATAACTCTTCTTTTACCAAAAGTTTTTCATTTAATTATGACAAAGTAAATACATATATTAAAAAGGACATACACATATATACCAACGTGTTTTGTATTTCACTTATTTTCTTTTTTTAAACTCTTCAACAGATGTGAGCGCGAGGAACACGGAGGGATTTTCCTGAGAAAGAAAGAAAAATCCAAAAAACAGACGTTTCATTCATACAGAGGTCACATGATCACTGGGGGTTAACAGTCATGTTAGCGCAGAGCTATGGCATGCTAAATATGGAAACTTTATCCATACACTGCAGGCTGGACACATAAAAGAAACAACATTTTATAAGCATCTTGGACAACAACAAAGACAAGATTTATTTTACAGGTCCTTTAAATTTGTAGTAATTTTCTGGAGTAATTTGCAGGCAACACAACCCCTGTAAAAATACAGCTATGTTGTAAAAATCATTTCACATTATTATTAAAGAAAGACTTTTGTCATTATGGAATTAAACAGTAAAATCTAATTTCACTGTATTTCAGGATCTTGTAAAAAAAAATACAGCCATTTTGTAGAATCACCATCGTTTGACTTTATTTTCAAAAAGAAAGACTTCATCACTTTTGTGGAATTAAATAATTTACTTAGTATTATAATATATATATAATATATATTATTTTATTTTATACTTTGTATCAAGTTGCACCAACCTTTTTGTAAAATGTCCTAAAAATTACCCATTAAATACCTGCAAATTACTCCTACTTACTAACACTACCATGTAAAAATACATTAATGTTGTATGATAACTGGCATTTGGCCCTATTTGTCACAAAAAGTCTTGCTTTTTTTGTATTACGAAATTTGAATGTAAAATTAATTTCTTGGTGTGTTTTTACTTACAAAACCTTTTTTAAAAAAAACCCAAAAACAGTCATGCTGTACTTATAACAAGCTTCAACTTTAAAAAACAGACATTAACTTATCGAGTGTTTAGTGTCGAAAATGTATCAACACTCAACAATATTCTTCAAAAATGTGAAATGTGTGTAAAACAAGGTGAAACTTTATCACAGATTGTATGTATATAAATATATATATTCTTACAGTATATTTAATGGTTAATTTTTAGGCATTTTACAGAAAAGTCAGTGCAGTTTGAGACAAATTGCAAGAAAAAATAGAAAAAATGTTAAGTTGGTTTAGTGTCGATTCATTTAATTTGGGTTCGTATATAGTTGTTAATTTGCAAAAATTACACTCTTAACAATTCTTTAAATGACAGGATACTTAGTTTTCAGTGTGTAGTTTTGTGTTTAAAATGGTATATTATCATATTAGAATCAACAGTTACAGCAGCTACTTTTTAGAAAATTGAAAAAGTGTAATATGCTAATATATGGTTTGACACAAAACTACATTGAAAACTGTTTTCTATCAGTTAATTGTCAAAAGACTAATTTATTAAGAATCTTTGCAAATGAACAACTACGAACCCAAAAATCGACTACTCACTAAATCGTCACTAAGTCGACTAAACACTTTTTTCTTATACTTTTTACCAAATTGCGCCACCTTTTCTGTAAAATGTCCTAAAATTTCCTGTTAAATACCTGCAAATTGCTCAGAAAATTTCCTGGGCTTTTACTGTAAAATTAAAGGACCTGTAAAGTTTTCTTTTTTAAAGGAAATGTTTGTGAAAATATGTGAGGAAAATCTGTACAAAGACCTTTGGTTGAATATCTGCTCCTGTATATAGCTCTAGTGTACAATATACATATTTAGATAACTCTAATTTAAATACTAATTTGGCTAAAATGAATATAAAAAATAGTATGTATGTTACTGACATGAAATGAGCTGAACATGCATCTCTTCCCTTTATATAAACAACAGGATTTTACAGGTTTACTGCAGCTTCATTAACACACACGTGTATTTGTAGAAAAGGTCAGTTTTAAGCACACAAACATACTTTAGTGGCACCTAGCTGAGCCGAGGACAATCTAAACACAGTTAACATCACTTGGTATAAAATAGATTTTTTTTTTTAAATATTAAAAAGGATAAAATTTGAAATGGTCAGACATGACAGATAGAGAACCGAAGTCAGAAAAGCCCATTCAAAACTACATTAATCAAATAAATGCCAAAAAAATCCGCCTTACAACGCACCCTTACTCAACTGTGTGTCATGTGGTTCACTCCATATATAGATAAAAATGGTGCACTTTTAGAAAGGATGTAAGATCATTGTTTAATTCATATTTTTGTTTAATCCGCTCCCTGTTTTGGAGCAGAAACGCCTAATATGACATACCCACCTACCTTGCCGACAACCTGATGTCAGCTCATTGCACACGCCAATAAATGGGTGTATAAACGATGGATTTGAGAAGTTGACATTTGGAGTATAGAAGAAGAAAAAGAAGTGAAATCCTGCTACTGTAGTTTGTTTACGTAGCCTCCGGAGCTGGAGGAAGCTTCCTGAAGCTGACCAATCAGAACAGAGTGGGCTCATCAGGAGGCGGGGCCTTAAAGAGACAGGAGCTAAAACGGCCTGTTTCAGACAGAGGCTGAACTGAGGGGCTGCATAAAGGACCAGTAGAAGATAAATAAGGAGTTTTTAACTGTAAATCATGCAAAAATATTCCAGTAGAGCCCCAGAATATAAATATACACCTGGAAATGTGCAGAATATGTGTACTTTAAGTTAGTTGCATGTATTCTTAATAAGTTGCTGATTAAAAAAAAATGTGTTTAAATAAATAATGTTAATCTAAATAAGTGATGATGGCAAACACATTCAGTCTACTGCCTGTTAACCATCAACATCTCTGAGATTAATGCTGTTTTTTCATTGCTGAGAGATTATTTATCATGGTTTGGGATATTCATATCGACCTCTGTAGTAGATGCTCATTTATATTAAAACATGGATGTTAAACCCCTTAATCACGCTTCACTTTTTCAGACAGTACGTGACATCCAGACTTCGGCTCTCTAAAATGTCAAACAGACAGAACTTCATAGACAAATATTAGTATTTAAGAATAATCAATAATACTCAGGAGTTTTTCCTCACAGTGGACCGCTGCTCCGACTCTGTCTCTGTTTGGTTCATGTTTAATAAGACAACATAAAGATTAAAAAGATCCATCCGTACAGAAATCAGATTTCAATTGTTTCAGTTAGAAACATGAGTGCAGGATTCAGTTTTTCTGGTGGAGGAAGCACAGTGAGGATTAAGTGCTGGTGTTTGACTTTAGCTCCTCTGACTGTCTCCATCGTGCAGTTCAGAGGGAGAATCGGAAAATCACTCCATCAATCCTTCTCTGTTCCATCTTTTCCTCTTTCTGAGTTTCACTTCCTGAGCTTGAGGGTGCATGTTTTGTGGATTTCATACGAAATCTTCAGTCCAACATGGCGTCCAGCTGGTCGGCCAGGTCATCAAACATGTTGCCGATGTCATCCAGAATGTTCCCTGCTGACTTCACTGTGTTCGCTCTGCTGGTGTGGAAACAAGAAACGAGACTCAGTTAATATCAGTAGTGGAAAGTCATTAACCACATTTACTCAAGTACTGTACTTAAGTACAACTGTGAGGTACTTGTACTTTACTTGAGTATTTCCATGTGATGCTACTTTATACTTCCACTCCACTACATTTCAGAGGGAAATATTGTACTTTCTACTCCACAATATTTATTTGACAGCTTTAGTTACTTTTCAGATAAAAATCAAATGTAAGACGTAAGTAAGTAAGAATTTCTTACCTATCTGAGTCCTCTAGGTTCAGTTTCCTCTCAACGGCGATTAGAGCTGCTTCCAGAGACGTGCTGGTCTGATCCAGTCTCTGCTGGACCACCTCCGTCCCGCAGGACAGCTCGGGGACGAGGCCCGGACCCACCAGGCACACCTGAGGCTTTGCTGCTGTCAGTGAGGGGCTCTGAGGGGCCGGGGACAGGGAAGGAGCCGGGGCCAGAGCTGGAGCCGAGACCAGGGGCCCAGGGGCTGGAGCCGGGGCCGGGACCAGGGGCCCGTGGGCTGGCGCCGGGGATGGGACCAGGGGCCCGTGGGCTGGCGCTGGAGGCAGGACCAGGGGCCCATGGGCTGGTGCTGGGGCTGGGACCAGGGGCACGTGGGCTGGCGCCTGGGCTGGGACCAGGGGCACGTTGACTGGCGCCGGGGCTGGGACCAGGGGCATGTGGGCTGGCGCCGGGGCTGGGACCAGGGGCCCGTGGGCTGGCACCAGGGGCCCATGGGCTGGAGTTGGGGCTGGGACCAGGGGGACATGAGCAGGAGAGGACGGAGAGGTGAAGGCCACGCTCTGAACCACGCTGACGGTCACAGCTGGAGAGGAGGGTCCAGCTGCTGAAGAAACAGAAACAACAGCAGGTTAAATACCAACAAGTTCCAAATCAACAGCAACAAGTCACAAGTCAAGAACAACACGTCCTTAGTCAATTCCTGTCAAGAACAAGTCAACAGACAAGAGTAAAAAGTGTCAACTCAAGGCCAACAAGTCCCAAGTCAAGACTGACAAGTCTCAAGTCAAAGGTGACAAAGTCTAAAATAGTTAAATTCATGACTCGGGTCTGACTCGAATCCAAGTTATGTGACTGAGGAGACACAAATTCTGATTTGTCACTTCTCGTCTGTAAGATTTCTTAGCAGTGTTCATACCTGACATAAAATTACCTTGTGCTGCTAGCAGACTATGGCGGACAGGTTTTGGGGCAACTGCAGGAGGTTTTGGGGAGAGTGGAGGTTTGATGGGGGACCCTGTAGCTGGACTGGCTGGCCTCTCCACACTGGCCTCACTGATCCTCAGACTGACCTCCTCCTGGCTCTGGGACGGAGGCCTGCTGCTGTCTGACTCCGAGCCTGCCTCTCTGCTGGGGGAGCTTCCACCCTGCTCCTTGTCTTTGGGTTTGTGTCTGCGCTTTACTGTGTCTGACTCCTTCAGGTTAAACTCGGGCACCTCTAGGTTTTTGCCTGCTGGTTTCTCTGGTGGCTCCAGCACAGCTTCAGCCCTGGGCGGCCCCGGAGCTTTGGGCCTCTGTTTGATAGTCAGGTTGCCTTCCTCAGCGAAGGGGATGCACTCGCTGGAGCTGTTCTGTGGAGATGAAGATGCTTCCAGTCCGTGACTTTTAGATTCTTCTTCCTCTGAGTCTGACTTCACCCCTCGGTCTGGCTCGGTGCTGCTGGCCTGGACACACTCGCTCTGCACCCTCCTCCTCACCCCTGGAGTCTCTCTGGACTCGGGGGGAGGCGGTTCTTGCTCAGTGAGGTCTAGTTTAAATCCTGGGTGGTTCGTCACCTCTGTGCTGCCCTCCAGGGTGGCTGTGATGCTCCTCACGCTCCCTGGACTGTCGGTCACCACCCCACCAGCAGAGGATGTCGTGCTGCTGTCGCTCAGCTCCCCGCTGGTGGTGCTGCTCACTGAGCTCAGTCTCTTGGGAGGGGGAGGAGGTGGACCTTTTTTTCGGGCGCGCACTGCAAATGACTGACTGCGCCCTACATTGCCGTTCTTCTCTGGACTCGACTGTAATCGAGCCAGCTGGCTGCGGCCGGGTTTGCGGGTTAAGGTGGCGTATGATGGCAAGTTTCCAGTAGGAAGAGTAGGTTCCTCGTCTTCGTCATCAGGCTCTCCGTCTGAGAGAGCATAGCGGGTCAGGCTATGAGTGCGCTTCTTGGGATGCGTCAGAGTCTGGGTGTAGTCCTCAGGTCTGGTAGATGGGTTCAGGTCTGTGGAGCCACACTGAGAATGCAGGTAGCTGAAACCTTTCAGTGCCGGGGAGCCGTGAGGAGAGGATCCACATGAGCCAGACAGTTTGGGTTTCGCTGGGATGGCTGGGTACTTGAACACAGTGGCTGTACCCAGAGGCACCTGCTTGGGCAGCAGCTGTTGCTGCAGGGGCCTCTGGTCCCAGCCCTCAGGGAGGTTCCTCTCCTTGGCAGGACTGCCATCCAGGCTCTCCTGGGACCAGCTGTGGGGGTTGATTGAAGCTGTGGGAGGCTCCTGGGAGCGGCCAGAGCCTCTGGACCTGTTGTCAATGCTCTCCTGGCTCTGTGACATCCCCACAGCATTCTTGATGGCCAAGCCTTCTTCACAGCCTCCATAGTGGCTGGACATGGCCGTCTGCAACTCTGCGCTCAGCTCGCTGTCCTGGAAGGTCAGCATCTTTGGGGTGTGAGGCGAAGAGCATTCACCTCCAGCATCGGGCGGCTCAATGGTGACCAGATGGAGGGCTCCAGGGGCTTTGCGTCGCAGCGTGCCTTGGCCTGATTCAGCCTGAAGGATTGCCCTCTGGATGTCACACAGCTTCTTCACTGCCAGCATCAGCTTCTTCTGGTGGCCTGGAGGGGAGAAGTTTACCATCAAAACAAAGCAAAACAACACTTGTACAGTCACACTGAAGAGCATATAACATCTCCTCACCCAGCTTGGTGATGCCGATCTCCTGCAGATCCTCCCATGTGAGGTCTCTGACTATGCTGATCGAGTCGTAGCCGTTTTCAGAGAGTTTCTTGTGGTACTGTGGGAGGCCGATGGCACTGAGCCACTCACCCAGATCAGACTGTGAGAAAAGAAACATCAGTCAGATCAAAGTCAGTGATTGGAAGTCAGTGTATTCACCAGGTCTGCAGCAGCAGTTCTGGTATAAAACAGTTCCTCACTGGGATGTACTCCGGCAGCCACTCAGGGATGTTCAGGTTGTTGATCTCGATGGAGATTTTCTTGCGGTGGCCTGGTTTGGTCACTCCGATGGCTGTCAGATCCTGCAGATACAACAAGACACAAGACATGAGTTACTCTACTATACTCTACTATAAGTTTTACACAGCGGTTTCCAGTGAGATAAATTAAACAAATGAAGCTGCTGTCACCAAAAAACAGACAGTTCCAGATAGCAGGTCTAATGCTGTTAATTATGTGTTAATTATAAAAATACAAATCATCAGACTGTGTTTGTTCACCTCGGGAGTCATCCTGCTGATGGTCGGGACGTCATAACCAGCACTGATAAAGTTTCCAGTGTACTGCTCCAGCTGGAACTCGCTCAGCCACTGATAGATGGCTTCTGCATCCTACAACACACACAAGTACAAAGGGTGAATATAATACACACCTCAATGACGTACTGCAGAACTTTGAAGTGTTCATTTCCTATTACTTTCTGTTAAGGCTGGGCATTTTAATCTAAAATTTAAAACTTGATAAATGGTGACATTTATCTTTATAACGATGAATGTAATAACAAATACAACAGTACATGATATTTCATCTCTCCTGCTGTTTACATATATATATTAATACACCCCAAATTTATTATAAAGAATTCAAAATACACTTTTAAGGGCAAATGATGTTGAATTTACATTTTAGGAGATTGAAACTCCAATCATACAAATATGAGTGACATTTCGTCAGAATCAGTCATAAGCTTATCACAAGTTAGCGTGGAAAACTCAACTGGAAGGCTGAAGCTTTTAGTCTGACGTTGTGACCTTACAGTACCCTCACACTTTTGCTTACTTTCTTTAATATGTACTTATACATTGTAATACAGCTTTCAACAAAGGATATTTATAAACCAAGTCATAATACATTATAGAAATGCAAATAAGTACAAATAAATAAATAAAATAAAAATACAATTATAAAATAAAAATGCATGATAGAAAAACAAAACTTAGTAAATTGAAATCAGAACATTGGGGTGCACATTAAACCTGCTTTAACTGAGTTTTTGTAGTGAAAACAACACTGATGTATCATCAGCTTTTAAGTTGATATGTTGAACTTGTTAGCAAACAGTTGCTTCTTTCCACATCCAGCAGTTACGGAGCAACATTATCATTCATGTGGAGTCGTGTTTCTGTCCACCTGGTGAATGTGAGTCCAATATTCACTCTCCTTTAGCTGTTTTTGCTCTCTACCAACTCCTGAGGGAAATATCTGACTTTTTAGCAGAGATAATGGGATTTATAGGATACCTGCCCAGAATACTTTATTGCAAAACTTAAAGAACT
This sequence comes from Thunnus albacares, assembly GCF_914725855.1. Classification (NCBI taxonomy): domain Eukaryota; kingdom Metazoa; phylum Chordata; class Actinopteri; order Scombriformes; family Scombridae; genus Thunnus; species Thunnus albacares. The sequence goes on from NC_058122.1 coordinate 28,675,204, forward strand.
GCTGAAAACACATGCCTGACTTATAACGAACATGTTCTTCATCCACTTTAATAGAACATCTACATAAATAAAGGATTGACAAGGCAACAGTTTGAAGACAGCACCTCTGTGTGGATCTTTACCTTCCCCTCCAGCAGCTGCTGAGGACGGACAAACTGCTGAGAGAAACTCTGCTCTGCAGGCCTCTGCACCGTCACCGTCTGCCTCCGAGGAGTCCCACCTGCAGTGACATCACAGGAGGTCACACAGAGGTCAACGGGTGCACTGAACTCAGTTTGTAACCATGTCCTTGAAATATCGGCATCTTGGTAATTTCTATACTGTATATGTAACATGTGGTAACATTTAGGGAAGGACAAATGGGATGGAAGGAATTTGCTACATTTTGCTTAATATATGTTGAAAATATTTGATCAAAAAGGTGTTTGGTGTTTGGGAGTCTAATATAAGGGGGGAAATGTTATAAAAACATGTTTGATAAAGGAAATTAAAAGTACCTGCAGGATGGTCTGGCTGTTTGCTGAGGTCTGAGTGTCCAGAATCAACAGCAGAGGGCGCCGGCTGCACATAAAAATAACTGTTCATTAGTAATATTTTACTGAAGAGCAGAGAACTGATCAGAAGTCAGAATGTAGAATAAGACATCAGCACTACATGATGAACTGAACTGACGATGCTAACAGCTGCTATTCAACATCTTCAGTTTGTGACTTTGACTCAGAGAGACCTAAAAATCTGGATTTATTCTTGGCAGGAAACAATATTTTACACAAAGATTAAGTAACTCTAAATCTGAAATCCTGTAAAATACAGAAACAGATTCAGACATACTTTTGTGCAGGGCAAGATGAAAAGATGCCTGCCCACATGTAAATCAGCAGTAAAGTTCATGTTTATGTGTTGCCTACATGCAGCAAAAGCTGTCATTTGCATTTCTCCATTGTGGAGTTCTGCACGTCAACAGATTGTGATCTAATATTGCCTGGTTGGTTTTTAAGGATCTGTTTATTTTGACAAAGCAAACACAGAAAAACATTTTGAGCTGTTCACTAGTTTGGAGCAAAATATGCATGTAATTTTTATGGGAATTATAAATATGTGAAAAATTCAGATGACTCCTAGTTGTTTGGAGGAAAACACAAAGATGTCTGAAAAAACTAAAGACATAACAATTCATTCTCTGATAATCTGCTTAGAAAAAACCTAACTACTAACTACAATAAGCATTCAGCTAAGAGATGAAAAATTAAGAATAAATAGATCTCTCTGTCAAATGTAGAAATGGCAACATAATTGAAAAATCATTTGTTGTTTTACTTTGTTTAAACTAAACCTCATTAAAGAAGCTTACTTAAATGAACTGAATGTTTATGATGTTATTTTACTCAGTGTAAAAGAGAAATCAATAAGGATTTCAGATTATTTATATATCTTTATTGTAACTGTTTGTTTCAAATCATTTTAACTTAACTGATTTCTTTTATATTTATTTGATGTTTTTATATTTAAGATAAAAGAAGCACAAGAATAAATGGAGGAAGCAGAAATGGGGAGACTACCCATGAATCCAAATGAAATTAAATCTATATACAGATACAAAAAGTAAACAGTAAGTAGAGATCAAATTGAAATTAGAAGCTATATGCAGTATATACTACATGAGTGTGCTTAATGTGCAATAATGAGTTAATGGATTAGATAAAAAATAAATGCTCTTAATGAGATAGTTTTCATTATGTAAATCATCACATCTATCGATTCCGAAAATAAAAAAGTAGTATAGCTTTTTTTCTTTTATTTGCTATTAGAACTATTTAATACTCTGCCAACACATTACCCCCAAAGCGGTGCTGGCTAATTATCTTGTGTCTTGTTCTTAATTTACCCTCTTAATTTATCATCTGAAGAAACTGTTGCATAAATGAGCTGATGATTAAAAAAGGACAAACATAATCAAATATACTGTATGTCACATCAGATCTGACTGTTTTACATTAAAGACTGATATCAGCCTGATATACTGTATATTTGTGTACCTTGTTAGCGTTGTCATGGTGACCGGTGTTGTGTTGGAGTCCGTTGGATGCGTTGTTGCTCTCGGTGCTCTGTCCGCTCCCGGCGCTGCGCGTGCTGCCGACGCTGCCGGTGCTCCCAACACTGTTTCTGTCTCCGGCTGCAGAGACACAAATACATTTATGATGTCCGTCACATTCACAGCGGCGGACATGTCGGTCGGAAGCAACGGAGGCTCATCGCCAAGGGCCAACAAGCCTGCAGGGGCGATGGACTGAGGGGCCGGGGGGTGACGGGCGGGATGCAGGTTTCTGGTATGAAAGCTGTGCTGTGGCAGAGCAGGGGAGCCATCCATGACAGGCATGTAGCCAGCAGCATCAGGCTTTAAAGAAGGGGGGGTAGCAAAAGTCTGGAGCTGTACTCACCAAGTATTTCACTTCCTAAACTGCAGAAAAAGACACTTTTTCACTAAACTGCTGGGATGAGTGAAACTCAGAAGCTGCCTCGCTACTTAGCTAAAAAGAAAATATATTTATGTAGATAGATATAAATACAACTGTTCTTTTTGGGGGACCCTCATTTTAAATTTAGGGATTTGCTGCCTGGATTCCAAAAACTGTCTAATTGCAGCAGGACTACAATCACAGATCTAAACTATGATTATTCATTGAGGGAATAAATAACAGTACTCAGAATACAGGGATGGACTGGCATGGCCTCCTTGTGGCAGCAGCGAGGAGCTCTGACTTAGTTCAGCCTGAAGCAGACGATACATTGAATGATACAGAGTGTTTGGACCCAACACACCAAGACGACTGTCTGCCGCCGGCCGTCCCAGACCATCAGGAGCCTGAAGATTTACTAGTGTGCTGTTGGCTCCAGTCGGCACTAATCAGTGACAGTTCGAAGACTACGTGAGATGATGTGAGGTGACGTGATGTCAGGTGACGTAAAGCGGTTTGACTTGAAGTCACTTGAAGTGACGGGCAGTGACATGAGGTGATGTGAGGCGACTTGAGTTGACATGAGGTAGCATGAGTCGATGTGACGCAACTAGAAGTTATTTGAAGTGAGGTGAGGTAACGTGAAGCGGCATGAAGTGAGGTGAGGTAACGTGAAGCGGCATGAAGTGATGTGAGGCAACCATAACTGACTTAAAGTGGCATGAGACTACAAGAAATAAACTGAGGTGACATGAAATGACAGGACGCAACGTGTGCAACCAGAAGCAATGTGAGGGGATGTGAAGCGGTTTGAAATGAAATGTAGTAACATGACGTGACTAGAAGCAACATGAGGCAATCACAAGTGACTTGAAGTGACATGAGATGTGGTGATGTGACATGAGGAGACATGAAGGAACTTGGGGCAACATAAAGGAACCTGGGGCAACTTGAAGAGACAACTTGAAACGACATGAAGGAACTTGAGGCAACATGAAGGAGCTTGGAGCAACTTGAAGTGACAACTTGGGGCAACATGAAGGAACTTGAGGTGACATGAAGGAACTTGGGGCAACATAAAGGAACTTGGAGCAACTTGAAGCGACAACTTGGGGCAACATGAAGGAACTTGAGGCGACATGAAGGATCTTGGGGCAACATGAGGCAATATGAAGGAACTTGGGCTGACTTGAAGCGATAACTTAGGGGCAATATTAAGGAACTTGAGACAACATGAAAGAACTTGGGGCAACTTGAAGCGACAACTTGGGGCAACATGAAGGAACTTGGGCTGACTTGAAGCAACAACTTGGGGCAACATGAAAGGAACTTGAGGTGACATGAAGGAACTTGGGGTGACATGAAGGAACTTGGGGCAACATGAGGAGACATGAAGGAACTTGGGGCAACTTGAAGCGACAACTTGGGGCAACATGAAGGAACTACATGAAGGAACTAGGGGCAACTTGAAGCGACAACTTGGGGCGACATGAAGGAACTTGGGTTGACATGATGCAATATGAAGGAACTTGGGGCGACTTGAGGCAACAACTTGAGGCAACATGAAGCAACTTGGGGGGCAACTTGAGGTGACGTGAGGTGAGGTGATGTGAAGTTACATGAGGTGACATCAGGTGACATGAAGCGTCTTAAGCAACATGTAGGAACTTGGGGCAAAACGAAGTGACTTGGGCAAAATGCGGTGACATGAGGTGAGGTGATATTATGTGAGGCGACATGAAGGAACTTGGGGCGACATGAGGAGACACAAACTTGAGGAAACATGAAGTGACTTTGGAAACATGAGGTGAAGTGAGGTGACATGAGGTGACATGAAGCGACCTGGGTGACATGAACGAACTTGGGGCAACATGAAGCGACTTTGGGGACATGAGGTGAGGTGACGTGAAGTGACGTGAGGTGACATGAGGCCACATGAAGCAACTTGGTCGACATGAGGTGACATCGGGCGACATGAAGCGATGTGCGATAATGTGAAGCAACACAGCCACGAGATTCGGACAACAGCAGCTCTCTGAAGTGGTCTTGGTGTGTCAGGGTCCTAATGCAGAGCATTCAGCGGGCAGCGATGCAGCTTCGGGGCAGCCGGGGAGGAGAAGCTGTTGTTCGGGGGCTCTTACCATGACACGAGTCCCTGAGCACCCAGATGTCCTCGAAGGGACACCCGGACTGAGACAGACGGCTTGGAGACAGACCTATCAGACACAAAGACTCTGATGGGCTGAGCTCTGTTGGGGGGTGGGGTGTGGGGTGTTTCTGTCCGTGGAGGGGAGCTTTGATTTGGTGAAAATGAATGAATAAATTGAAGTTTTCTCTAAACTCTCTTCTTGTGCACAGTGAGTGGATGAGCTTCGAAGCTCCTGTGGCTGCAGTAGTGACAGTGTTTGCTGCACAATCCACTGTCGTACCTGTTTCACTTGCAGTTTATTGATGTAGAACGTCTCCCAACGGCGGCAAACACATACAAAAAACTCTTACAACTACTGTTACTGTCTACAGCAGGAAAGAGGAAATATTCAACACCTTTGGACAGGAAACTGAACACTTTTTAATACTTGTAGACACCCTGAAATATATGCTGGAGGTCAGATTTCGATGTTTATTAGCTGTGGTGGAAAATAACTAAGTACATTTACTTAAGTACTGTACTTCAGTACAATTTTGAGGTATTTATACTTGTACTTTACTTGAGTATTTCCATGTGATGCTACTTTCTACATTTCAGAGGGAAATATTGTACTTTCTACTCCACTACATTTATTTGACAGCTTTAGTTACTTTTCAGATGAAGATTTGACACAATGGATAATATAACAAGCTTTTAAAATACAACACATTGTTAAAGATGAAACCAGTGGTTTCCAACCTTTTTGTCTTTTGACGTCTTACAAAAAGCAGTGTGTAGTCGGGGTCACATTTCACATGTCTATGAGTTGTTAACAGCTCCACCAAATAGTGATTTTTCCCTCTAAACTTCTCACATGCTTTCATTTCAATAAATGTTCAAATGATCCAATATTTCAGCAAAAATCAAAGATTAGAGAAAAAGTCCAAAAACTGAAAACAGATTTGTGTATCAGAACTTTGTTTTTTCTTCTTTCCTCTCCCATTAATCATCTCACCACCCCTCAGATTTATCTGCTGACCCTTTGGAGGGGCCCGACCCCTAGGTTGGGAACCACTGGACTAAACTAGCTAACTGTATATAAAGTAGTGTAAACTAGCTCCACCTCCAGCAGCTACAACAGTAACATGCTGCTCTAACACTGATGCTTCACTATTAATAATCTAATGATGTCATATATAATAATATATCAGTCAGAGGGACCAAACCACTACTTTTACTGCAATACTTTAACTACATCAAGCTCATAATACTTATGTACTTTTACTGCAATACTTTAACTACATCAAGCTCATAATACTTATGTACTTTTACTGCAATACTTTAACTACATCAAGCTCATAATACTTATGTACTTTTACTTATATAAAGGATCTGAGTACTTCTTCCATCACTGTTTATCACTTCCCATGTGTGTTTTGTGTCCTGAGTGTGTATACCTGTGTTGGCAGCGAGGCCGTTGGCTAGTGGCAGCACCACATGGGTGGGGGGGGCGTACAGAGTGTAGGAGTCGTCAGTCTGAGGGGCGGAGCTTAGGCTGGAGGAGAGGGGGGCTCTGGACAGCAGCTGCTGGCGCTGGGTGGGCAGAGAGGCGTGCCGGGACAGGGTGCCCCCTACAGGGCGAGACGGGGAGGAAGAGGAAGGGGAGGAGGAGGAGGAGGAGGGGGAGGTTATCAAGCTGATGGTTAGAGGTGGAGGTCAGTGATTACGTGATGTGGATGGAGAGATGGATGCAGGAAGGAGGAGAGAGGAAGTGGAGGCATGGGATGGTCTGGAAGCAGGCGGGTTAGTTCTTATTCAGGATCTGTAAGCAGCGCTGAGGGGCTTTAAATCTACGTCACATCCAGTATGATGAAGATTATGAAGCTCTCTGATCTATACATGACTGAAGTGAACACTGACCATCAACTGGGTGAAGATGTAGAAACAATGTCCAAAACTCCTCACTCATAAACGTCAAGTCAGCAAATCTTATGTGCAGAGAGAAGCCAGGGATGAACTGATCTATTTACAAATATTGTTATTGATATATTTTCTTCCTCTGTGTTGTAGAGCTCCATTATTGTCCAGAATTAATTATTATTAATAATCCAACACACACACCATCCTGCTGCCAGAAATACTCACTAGAGCACCAAATGTGGATTCATCCACCACTGAAAATAGTCCCCAACGAATGCACTATTTCCTCCTTTTTGAGTAACCATTTCTAAAATAAACAATCGACTTATGGTAAAGCTGGTCAAACAACCTTCATCTGGCATTTCATACAGAAAATGGCTACAGGCCTGCATATTATATACGTATATATATATATACATATATACACACACACACACACACACACACATGTACCCACAGAACAATCAATCAGTCTGAGGTACCAAGTAATCAATAATCTTATAGGAAAAACACACCTGGGGAGTGACAGGGGATGAATAGATTTCCCTTAAATCCCTCAATAAATAAAGTATAAAAACAATGATCAGAGGGTAATAACCACCATTACACATCAGAGAGAACTCATGATTCACAATAAACCTCCAAAAGATAGTTTCACAGAGACCATGTTAATATTGACCATGAAACATTAGAGTCAAAGGATTAAACCTGTCTGTTTACACCTGTTTGCAGGATTAATAACCCTTTTTAAAAAATGAACCTATACATTTGTGAGCTGTTAAACCTTCAATAACTGATGTTTGATCCACTAGTTTTCAGAAACAAGTAGTTAACACAACACTGACATATTAGCTTTTAAGTTGATATGTTGAACTTGTTAGCAAATAGTTGCTTATTTCCACATCCAGCAGTTACGGAGCAACATTATCATTCATTGATAATGTCAATAATAACTTTTGGGGTTCCTCATGGTTCTATTTTTGGTCCTGTATAGTTTCAATCTGGTTAAAGCTTCTTGAAATTAGGTTTTTTTGTCCACTTGTTTTCAGCAGAACAGTGTAAACACAACTTCTGTCATATTATCAGCTTATAAAGCAGTTGTTGCTAACATGTTAGCAAACAGTTGCTTATTTCCACATCCAGCAGTTTACGGAGCAACATTATCATTCATGTGGAGTCGTGTTTCTGTCCACTTGGTGAATGTAAGTCCAATATTCACTCTCTTTTAGCTCTGTTTTTGTTCTCCACCAACTCCTGAGGGAAATATCTGGCTCTTTAGCTGCTAAATGCTCCACTATGTTCACCAGCTAGTCTACAGCTAACTGTGTCTGTTTGCCGTTTGGTGCTGAGCAGGTAGTGTACAGCGGCTTTTTACAGCTTTTTCTCTGAAAACGACGCTATGAGAGCGCTGAGAGTGAACCAGAACAGTAAAGTTGCAACCGGACAGATAAACAATGAGCTGAAACTCACTATAAAGCTCCGTAAAGCTGAGAGGAGCTGCAGAGTCTCTGATAATTCTCTGTAGGTTCATCACTACGAGCCACGACCAACACATTATACACTGACAGTGAACACAGTGGAGTTTTAGAAATATAGATTATATCTGCTCCAGTCTTCAGTTGGAACCAATGGGCTTGGGGCTGCAGATAGAGTAGAGAAGTCACAAACTTTTGAGAGAATGCACATTGTTGGTTTTAATCTGCACATGAGATTTGTTGAGAATATAAAAATGTAAAATAATGGAAGCCTCTATCAGCTTTCCTGTGTTTCCAACATCATCTTTGACATTTTGACTGTCATCAGACAGGGTTTGATATTTTCGCCGAAGGTCTGGAGGCGTGAGAGGCCGAGTGACGACAGAAACAACCTGTTAAACCCTCCTTTGGGTGTGTTTAACTGACCGTTTCGTCTGCTGATGACCTCCACAATGGATGGAGGGAAGAAGCCGACTCTGTCCGTCCCTCTCTGGCTGTCGTGGATGTGTCCCTTCCAGCGTCCGTCCATGTGCTGCTCCAACACCTGCAGGAGGACGAGACGGTCACTGAGGGCCCCCTCCCATTAAAACAAATAAATGAATGAGAGAGTAATGCAGGACAATAAAGACACAAAAGGAGAGAATGATGTGTTTTAATCATTAACCCAATTAAAAGAATCCTCATTAAGATGTTTATGTTGTTGCAGTGACGTGAACCATAAAACCAGCTGAAACGGCAGAGAGTTAATAATTCCCAAGGTTTTCATTGATTAAATTAATGCAACCTGGACCAGAATAAGTGGCAGAAAATGAATAGAATCAATTAAAAATAATGAATTAATGTTAGTTTTCTCTAAACTCTCCACAGCGAGCACATGTTTGCTGCAGGTCTAAAGCTGCTGACTGAAATAGAGCTGCAATTATTAGTCGATTAATCAATTGTAGCCAACTATAAAATTAATCGCCAACTATTTTGTTAATCAATTAATTGTTCTGAGTTATCTTTTTAGAAAAAAAATGTCCAAATTCTCTGATTCCAGCTTCTTAAATGTGAATATTTTCTGGTTTCTTTAGTCTCTATGACAGTAAACTCAACACTGATCCACATTTTTCACCATTTTCTGACATTTTTTTAGACCAAAAAACTAATCAAGAAAATAATTGACAGATTAATTGATAATGAAAATAACTGTTAGTTGCAGAAAAGGATTAAACAGCTTCCTGCAGCACGATCCTCTGCCGCATCAGTCTCACTTGTAGTTTATAGACATAGAACGTCTTTTTCTACAGACGAACGCTACTTTCAACATCTGTTTTGTCGTCTGGATTTTTCCAGTCTTCATACAAGACATAAAAAAAAAACTGCAGAACTTCAGCACAGCAAGGTTTTTAAGTACAAGTCTGAACATGAACAGACTCACAGCTGCATCACTTCAGCTTTACTCACCACTGATTCACTCGCAGGAAGTCAGACCGGTGAGCGCTTTGACTTCAGATGTTTAATATTTCTAATGTTTCATCAGTGTTGCACTGACTCTGTTGCAACATGTAGTTAAGAGTCAGTCATTTATGGGATGTGTTGGAGATAACTGAGGGGTAGAGGTGTGAAGCTGCTTGTTCAGGAATTGTTTTTCCCTGTTCTGTATTCACATTACTAAAATCCTCGATTTACTTCAATTACTGAACATAGAAACTTAAGACTCTCCTGGATAAAGTAACCATCATATATGTTCTGACAACCAGGTCTTTTCTTCGTCATTTCAGCGGACAGCTCTGATTACTACAATACCCAAGTCAGATGCATTTGGGAACAAAACGCAGCACTATAGTTATTGAATTAATCCAAAATCTGAAAATAAATTGATTTAATCTGCAGACTGTAAAATCAGTTTTCTGTGAAGCAGAATGTGAAGATCTGTGATTGGATGTTTCTCACTGAAATGCACCTTGGGAAACGTAGTTAATCCTTCCGTTTTATGTCCACAGTCTTGTAGTTTTGACTTTTCATTAAAGACAGGTTCATACTGTATATACCTGGTGCAGCTGCAATGATTAGTCCATCCTCAGAAAATTATTCAGCAACTATTTTGTTAATCGATAAAGCAATTTTTAGAACAAAAATGGCTTCCACATCTTTCACAATTTGCTGACATTTAATAGACCACATGAATAGAGCTGCAACGATTAGTGGATTTATCAATTAGTTGTCAACTATTTGAAAATAGATTAATCATTTTGAGTCATTTTTTTTAAGAAGAAAAAGTCCAAATTCTCTGATTCCAGCTTCTTAAATGTGAATATTTTCTGGTGTCTTTAGTCTCTATGACAGTAAACTGAATATCTTTGAGTTGTGGACAAAACAAGACATTTGAAGACGTCAACTAGATTAATAAATAATGAAAATCATCCAAAAATGAAAAAGATTTTTACTTCTGGAACTCTGTTATTACCAGAAAGAAACAAATCTCACAATCAGAACCTAGAAAACTAGAATCATTCCTGCTTTATTTGGAGGAACGAGGACTAATTATAAACTGAAATTAATAAAATTAAAAAAAAGAAAAGATATATCAGTGATTTTCAAAACATCAAACATCTTCCAGGTCACAGACACACGGAGAGAGAATTCTGCTGGAAAACTGAGATTTTAATTTAAATTACAGGTGAGACAGGAAGTGATGCGTCAGAGGGAAACACCTCTGATGAAGCAGAATGTGTGTGTGTGTGTGTGTGTGTGTGTGTGTGTGTGTGTGTGTGTGTTGGACTTGTCTCCACCTGTTTCTAAGAGATTAAAGGTTTGTCTGACTTCAAACATTGACCTTTGCTCAGACATTTTTGAGAGAGAGGAGTAAGCGTCTCACCATGATGACGTCTCCGGCTCGGATGTTGAGGGCGGTGGGGTCGTGGAGGTTCCAGTAGTCCTTGAGAGCTCTGACCTGCAAAACGCCCGTCGCGTCTGTCGGAGAAACAATTCACAGTTCAGTTTGGGAGGTCAGGAGCAGAAACAGAAGCAGGACTTTAGAAATACGGAGTCCAAACTCCTCCAGAAACACCCACAACTGTAAGAAACTAGAGAGTCAGTATATAAAGCTGCAGAATCAGTAGGAAGTTATTTCAAGAGACTGCAGCTGACATATAGAAGAAACGCTCAGACAACAGGGAGAGTTTATTCTAGAAATGATTAAAAAAAAGTACTATGCAAAAGTTTCAGGCCGTTTAGATGTTTAGATTCTTCTCCATAATGCTCAAACATCCAGCCAGAGTCATAAAGATCTATCTTCATCAACAAGAAGAACAAGGAGTCCTGCAACAGTCAGTCTGGGATTAACATAAAGAGACAGAAGAAGAACTGTGGCAACTTCTCCAAGATGCAGGAACAACCGACCTGCTGAGTAGCTGAAACACTGAGGAGAACTGCTGCTGTTTTAAAGACAAAGCTGCTCACAGCAACATATTCATTGACTTTCTGCTGTTTAATCAACTTTGGATCAAGTTAGCTGATCAATAAAAACTATTCAAAACATCACTCACTTTACTTGATGTGTCTTTAACTTCTGCACAGTATGTACTTGCTGATACTGATTAAAGCCAGACAAAAATATGAGTCAGTACATCAGTATCAGCGTATATATGTCAGCTGAGGATTATCAACCAGCAGCTTCACATCTTGAGGCTGAAGTATCTTAGACGGCCGCTAGCTGCTCCAACTGACTCACATTCAAAAAGCATCAACTTGTCTCTAGAAACACTGAGTCAATCATTGTTTTCAACGAGTCATTCTGGTCTCAATCTCTAAATTCAGACCCTCTAATTAGTGTGCTGGTGGTCACTTTGGAGATTATTGCTCCGTTAATATGATTTGAAGACTTATAGTAGCTTTGACGTCTGCCGTGTGGGCGTTGATTGACAGCTGTGATTGACAGCTACGTCCGTCTTTATATACAGGATATGTTTTGAGTTTTATTCAGAAACCATGTCTACGTTATATCATTTGTCCACCAGAGAGCACTGACAAGTTTATTTACAGTAAAATGTCCTGATCACTACAGGTCGTCACTGTTATAAGTGAGCGAGTGCTGAACCCTCAGACATAGCATCACACTTCTACAACATTGTCAGAAAACGTATAAAAATCGATGCAGCAGAACCAGAAACAGAGTCTTTTATAGAGTACCTGCAGTTGTTTCTCACAACTGAAAGAAACTTTGGACAAGCCATCAATGTTCTCAATGTTCAATTATTTCATAAATGGCTCAAAATTATTAATTGATAATCAAAACAGTTTTCTGCAGCTTGAGAGAATTCCTCTGAAAATTAGAAATATACGGTAGAAGTTTCTCAGTTATGCCAACACTAATTTGAAACTCTGTCCAAGTTAATATAACGAGCATGTACGACTATCTGTGAAGCCACAATCACATAAACTGTATTTATGTATTTTCTGTATTTTAATGTCTCCTCTCTCTGTTGTGCTGTTAAGCTCAGATCTGCTTCTGTCTGTCTGCGTGAAACCAACAAAGTGAAAAAGTCTCACATCGATAATGAATCCTCAGCAAGTGTTGACTGAGTGTGTTCAAGTTATTCATGTCTGCTCTGCTTCAGTAAACAAGACGGGAAAGTCTTCTTCAACACAACTGCTCATTATTCCCTCAGTCGGTTCCCACAGGAACTTCAAACGCCGGCCGGATTACAGAGCGCACACACAGTCTCTCATACTGTATATACAGCTCTGTGGATGTGAGCCGGCTGCTCTTTGAAGCTGTGAGAGCTGACAGATACGAGTTTAAGGTTACATAACCCCAAAACTTTAAGCACCAGCTGCTTTTGTGAATTGCAGATTATAGTGTAGCGTCAGGTGAATCTGCAGCAAAGAGAGCTGAAGACGAGCTCTGAGGGGAGAAGTGAAGGAAGCAGAGTCCGTGTGTTTCTGACCTCGCAGCAGCTGCTTGATTTCCTTGCTGGCGTGCGACGTGGTGAACTGGTTGACGATGTCCAGGGCCGTCTGGTTGTAGGTGTTACGGATGTTCACGTCCACTCCGGCCTGAACAGACGACACAAGAACAATTCAATTTACTGTTTTCAGTCTCCAGTTTTGTTTTTTGGTATAAAAATAATTAGTCTCAATATATTGAGACTATTTACTTCTGAGGTTTCAGGTCCTCCAAATTCAGTTTAGTTCAGTTAAATTAAATTAAGTTAAATTAAGTTCAGTTAAATTAAGTTAAATTAAGTTAAGTTCAGTTAAGTTCAGTTAAATTAAATTAAGTTCAGTTAAATTAAGTTAAATTAAGTTAAATTAAGTTAAGTTCAGTTAAATTAAGTTCAGTTAAATTAAGTTAAATTAAGTTAAATTAAGTTAAGTTCAGTTAAATTAAGTTAAATTAAGTTAAGTTCAGTTAAATTAAGTTAAATTAAGTTAAGTTCAGTTAAGTTCAGTTAAATTAAATTAAGTTCAGTTAAATTAAGTTAAATTAAGTTAAATTAAGTTAAGTTCAGTTAAATTAAGTTCAGTTAAATTAAGTTAAGTTCAGTTAAATTAAGTTAAGTTCAGTTAAGTTCAGTTAAATTCAGTTAAATTAAGTTCAGTTATCTAATCTGGCGCCTCTATCAGCAGTAATCATCAGGACAACATAGAGGTTTGATTCTAAGACGCATCGCGATGCAGACGTGGAGACGCTTCTGAATCGACTCTCAAATGTCAAAAATCGATTTTCTAAATGTTAGTTAATAACGTGAACTCAACCGTCAGTCGACAGTACGCACACGCTGGAGTCATCTTGCAGCTCATCTTCCAAAAAGGCAGCTGTTAAAAGCATTTTTTGATTCAATGACTAAATAATTACCTTTGCGAGACGAACCTGAAGTATACTGTGAACTTTCTACGCCGTCTTTCAGAGACTAATGTTAGCAGAGCGGTCAGCTGACCAACACACACTACAGCATTAAACAACTTAAACCAACTCTGAGGTGTATCTGTATATAGTGAGTGTTCAGGTGAACTCACGTCCAGCAGCAGTCGCACCACCTCTGTTTTCCCGTACAGCGAAGCTTCGTGCAGAGCCGTTCCAGACTTGGTGGTGTTGTTGATGTCGATGCCGGCCGTCAGCAGCAGCCTGCGACAAACAGAGACACACCAAAAAAGCCCTAAATGGTTTTTAAACATAACTCTGGTTTTATTTATCACTAGGCAACAGCTTGTTGTAGCTTGTGTACTGGTGTTAATAACAGTCATAAACTTTATTTCTACAGAACAACTCGAGTATAAATCCAACACAAAATGCTAAATATATACATATTACACAGCAGGTCCATGTAAACGTCTACAGTGTGACTATGAACACACACACACACACATGTAGAAACACACATGAAACAAGGATGAGAGCATCACTGAACTGGGTCACGGAGCCGTTGGAGGCAATTTCAGATTTCAGAGCTCTGCACACACACACGACGACCAGCACCAGAGTTCATGCTCCACATCCCCGTGCAAACACACCGGCTCAGTGGTTAACAGCCACAAACCACAGCAGCCTTCACATCCACACTCACACACTGAGAACCACCGCAGTCACCACACGTCTAATGTCCACAAACAATGACACAATCATGTGTTTAACATGAACATATATACATATTTAGGGACTCATTACAGGGTGGATTCTGCTCTTTGTTTCACTCAGTAGGCTGTTTTTTATTTTATTCTTTTATCTTTTATTTTGAAATACAGCAGCAAGAGTATTCGTTGACTCCCTGATCGTCCAGGTTTCTGCAGCGTTCACTAAATTTAATTTTAGATTTTTTCTAAGATCTTGTAAATAGAGGTGTGACGTGGGAGGAGATACTTCAGGTGTCTCTGGTTCATTCATGTAGACGACGTTAGTGACTCTCAGTTCTCTCTTCTACAACATGAAACTCTGCTGGTTGAATCATCAGAACAAAAGATGAACAGCTGTGTTAGAAAATATCTGGTTCTTTCATAAAAAGTCAAAGCTACACAAAGCCTGTGGACATAAAAACAGAAGGAGAGAAGTTAAATACGACTCCCAAGGTGCATTTCAGCTAGAAACATCCAATCACAGAGCTTAAAATTCTGTCATTTCACTTATAATTTCTGGGTCACTTTTGATCGAATTCGGTATCTGTGGCGCCATGTTTTGTTTACAACTGCAATGATGACGCGTTTTAATTCACTCCTGCTCTGATTGGCCTCTTCTCCATAGCAACGGCAGCTGAGGGCTCATGGGTATTGTAGTATATTTAGTTGTCTGCCAAAATGACGACAAAACCTGATTTCTCAGAAACAAAGTTGAAATAATTAGAACATAAACATATATGATGGTTTACTTCATCCAGGAGAGTCCTGAGTTTCCATGTTCAGGAATATCGAGGATATCGTTTAAATAAAAATGGGAAAACACTTCTGGAAGCAGCAGGTGCTGTCGGGACAATAAGGCCGATAATTATTTAGTCCATGAATTAATTAACATGTATATCATATTTTTATCATTACTTCCCTGCTGTAAATAATAATTATCAACAGTAATATAAGAATTAATCAATTAACATGACTTGGACGCAGATAAGTGGCAGATTCACATGACTCTATTAAAGGACTATTACAAATGTTTTATTTTAAATGACTTGATTGGATAAAGTGAGTTAACTAGACAATTTTTTTGTTTCAGTTTAATGTTTTTAAACTCCTGCTGAATAATTGTTGTTATTTTTTTAGCACATGGATTTGGAGCTTTTGATATAATCCACTTACTGAGGTGAGATATTAACATGTTTATATATATATATATATTATTTCTCTCAGCAGCTGGAGGTAAATATTGTTAGTGGTGAATTTAAATTTTAAACTTTTTTAATTAGCTCAAACCTTTTCAGTCTCTGATCTGCACTTTAAGATGCTTCCCTGTCTTAACATGTAACACTGTGAACCAGACTTCATTCACAAAACTCCACATCCTCCTCACTCTTTCCAAACATATTGTGATTTTTTTTTAAATTTAAAGGCCGTCAACAACAAAAATCTGACTGAGGTTTGGCTCCTGAGACTCATCTCACCGTATGATGTCTTTGTGTCCGTTGCGGGCGGCGAGGTGCAGCGGGGTGGTGAAGGCCGAGTCTGTCGGCTCCTTCCTCTCTCCCTCCAACAACGCCACGACCATGTTACTGCTCAGCAGCAGCTGGGCCACCTGAGGAGTCAGGAGAGACGTCGATAAGGTGAAATGAAGACTAAACTGCAATTATAACACCTGCAGACAACATAACATAACACACAGAGCAGCCAGCTCAGACGCCTGCAGGTGTGAATGATGTAATACCGCAGTGACCCAAAACACCATAAATGAGTCCAGATGTTTGGCAGCAGACGGTTTGACTCACAGCTGGAACCTCATGTTCATTTTTAAGAGAACAAAACTAAATTTTGTTCCAATCTATCAAGTAGATGTTCAGTTATTTCAAAGCATAAGTGAAAACTTTGACCTGCTGTTTTAAATTATATGGCAACACATGTGATAGTTTTATAGTTTTTTAAATTTTATGGCAATCAAACAGTTGTTGAGGTGTTTCAGTCTGGACCAAAAGGCGAGTGAGGTGATCAGTCCACTAATTAGTTTTTAAAGGGAACGTATTCTGTTTTTTGTGGTTTACTGTTATTTATATCTTGTTCTGATGTCAGATGTTAAACATGGTCAAAGTTCCTAAACCAGAGGTGAATGTCAGTAGAGACGCTGCCTGCAAGTCAAAAATCAGGGCTTCAACCTGCCCTGAACGCTTCGTTTATGACGTGTTTTTCTACCTTGCTGATGTCAGCTCATCGTACATGCCCTTAAACGGCCGTCCATTCTGTAGTCTTGGTTGCTGAGATTGTTGCTAAGGTGGTTGCTAAGGTGTTTCCATGTGTTGTTCAGCTCCAACATGTACGGATGGATTTGAGAAGTTGACATTTGGAGTAAAGAAGGAGAAAAAGAAGTGAAATCCTGCTACTATAGTTTGTTTACGTAGCCTCCGGAGCCGGAGGAAGCTTCCTGAAGCTGACCAATCAGAACAGAGTGGGCTCATTAGGAGGGCGGGCCTTAAAGAGACAGGAGCTAAAACGGCCTGTTTCAGACAGAGGCTGAACTGAGGGGCTGCATAAAGGACCAGTAGAAGATAAATAAGGAGTTTTTAACTGGAAATCATGCAAAGATATTCCAGTAGAGCCCCAGAATATAAATATAGAGCTAGAAATGTGCAGAATATGTGTACTTTAAAGTTTTGCCAAATTGATGAAGTTTTATTTGATGGTGATTGACTGTTTCTATCTGCAGAGGGAGAATAATGCTGTAAAAACAGAGCCTCAATAATAAACATGGATCTTATGAATCATCAGTTTAAGTTTCTGGATCATTGTCTTTGGTTGAATATGGTTTAGGATATGTTATTGATCACTATTTCTTAAAAATTTGAATCGATTGCGTCTGTTTTCATATCCCTTGTTAAGTTACATCAACTGCTGTTTTTTATTCATTTTTCTGCTGATCACATCTGCTTATTGATCAGTGATTACTCTGTTTATTCTGTATATCTACATATTTTATGGTGTGTGTTATATGTTTTGTAACTCCTTCACTGTATGTTGTATTTTAACCAGGGTCCAACAGTCCAAAACCCAAATATATTCAGTTTACGATCATGTAAGACACAGAAAAGCTTTAAATGACCACATTTGAGAAACTGCAACCAGCAAACATTTGGCATTTTTGCTTAAAAATGACTAACAGTTGTGGATTAATTTCAATTTAATATCTAAACAAAAAAATCTGCCAGTTTAATTTTCCTTGAACAAATACGGCTGCAGAACAACGGCGGGAGCTGCTGCTTGACAACGTCTCACCAGCTGACTGTTAATAACTCGATAAACACCATCAATGCTTCAGTTTTAGAAGGAGAGCTGAGTGGAAACACAACAGCTGCTGTTGACACACCCGACACACCCTGACATCACTGAGTGGCAGCTGATGCCTTAACACACACACACACACACACAAACACACACACACACACACACACACTCTCTCTCTAAAGATATCTCAGTGAAGTTTGGATCAGCTGTGAGAGGATCAGGCTTCACTTTCATGTCTCATTTAACAAACTCACACGAGTCAGAACAAAGACGACAACAAAAACTTTTAGATCCTTCATCATTGAGGAGTTTGGTCATGTTAGTTAGTTTAACTCCAGCTCCAAAGACTAATAACAGCATCATGTTTTCAGTCTCAGGAGAGTAGTTCTGTGTAAAGCCGTATTCAGACCAAATCAGGCAGTGCGGCATTGAGCTGCAGGGTCGTCCGGAGGTGTGGTGGGGGGGGTTGTGGGCGTGTTTATTTGTGCTCTACAACGTAACCGCTGTGAAACAATCAGGAGATGACGTTTTATTGATCTGATTCACCGGCTTTCTCGCTACCAGCGCTCCCTGTCTTCATTCACTCTCTAGCTCGCTCCACCACTGCCGCTGTCTCTCTCTCTCTCTCTCTCTCTTTCTCTGTCGTCTTTTTTAAAATGAGTCACGAAGCTGACAGCAGAGTCTATCTTTACTTTTAATATTATCAAACAAAGAGAAATGTCCTCCCCTCATCCTAGTGACGTCTTTGTGCTCTGTCATGGCAGCGTTTACAGCTCTGATCAGTCTGATCTCTGGCTGTGATTGGTCACCGCAGCCTTCAGCTGCAGTGACGTCAAGTTGCGTTTTTCCAAAAATTGACTCTGGCTCAACATTTTCGGCTACAGTCTGGTGCAGCGCCGCAGCGGCTAAAACGGCCACAGCCAAAACGCACTACCCCCATTCAAATGAATGGGAAGACTGGCGTTTTCACCGCACCACCTGATTTAGTCTGAATACGGCCTAAGACAGACACAACTGAGCATGTGCAGCAACACAGTTCTGTTTACGGCTTCACTAGCTTGTTGTGCAGCAGATCACAACCTCTGGACTTTGTGCTACATTATAAATAACTTTAGTATCAAGTCAAGAGGTTGTGATCCAGATCAAACTGAAGTCTTGATTATTGCTCCTGATAATCTTCACTCAGTGATCAGGCAGAAACTTGTTGTTTATCCTCGTCTTCTCGGTCTAGTCTGCGTAATGTAGGTGTGATATCTGACCAATCAATGAGTTTTGATGCTTATATTAAGATGCTGACTCAACAGCAGAACTCATTACACTGATTTTAACCTCTCTACATTGACTTCCTGTCAATTTTGGAATTCATTTCAAAACCTTGGAGCTCACTCATAGAGCGTTACATGGTTCCACATTGTATCATGGACCTTCTGCACCCCCACACCACCAGCTGAGCTCTCAGGTCCTCTAACCAGGGTCTTCTGAGGGTCTTCTGAAGGTCTTCTTAGGGTCTTCTTAGGGTCTTCTGAGGGTCTTCTGAGGGTCTTCTGAGGGTCTTCTGAACATCTTCTGAGTGTCTTCTGAGGGTCTTCTGAGGGTCTTCTTAGGGTCCCTCGGACACGCTTTAAGATTCGGGGAGATCGTGCTTTCCAGTTGGCAGCAGCTAAGGTTTGGAATAGTCTCCCTACAAGTCTGAGGTCTGTTGAGACAGACATTTAGGCAGCATGTGGTATTTTATGTTTTAACTTGTGTTTTATGCCTGTTTTTTTCTCCTGTTTGTTTTATTTGCTGTTTATCCTCGATTTATTTTGTGTCTGCCTGTGAAGCACTTTGAAAGGTGCTATATAAACATACTTTACCTACTTTACTTACTTACCTGCTCTCTAGAGACTGAAACCATGATGCTGTTATTAGTCTTTGGAGCCGTTTTTCTAAACAAACTAATGTGACCAAACTCTTCATGATGAAGGAACATGTCACCCAGTGCAGCGGCTTATAGTCGGGTTGATACAGTATTGATTGTTTATTGACTAAGTTACAAGAAGTAAAGCTGTGTAAACACAAGTACACAGTAATAGTTTTTTGGAAAACAGCGGCGGAATAAGATGAACCTGAACCAGATAAAACTAAATGACTGGTCAGGATGGATGAACTTTGTGTTTGTGTTTCCACCACAAAATGTTTGAAAGCAGTGAGAGAAAAACATGGAGACAATACAAAGACAACAGTGATGTTTACAGACAGAGATGGAAATGTAGCCATGGCAACGTAATCAAAGCTGAGTGTATGCGAGTGTGTTTGTCCAGCTGTGACTGAGTGTTTGACCCGTTTTTAAACGAGAGCAGCCAAAACACCCTCAACAACTTTCTGTTAGCCTGAAACTTCATGACTTTTCCAAAAGTGACCAAGAACAAACAAACATGGAAATATTTCACCTTTTTATTTATGTTTGTGAACCTCATACACATTTTATCTCAGAGTCAGCACCTCAGACCATTCTCATCTCTATTTCTCTATATTTATCTCGTTACATGTATTTGGTTCTTATATGTACTGAAAAACATTATTACTTATTGTTTCTTTCCTTAATACAGCCTTCTATCAGAAAGTCTCATGTCTCGGCCCGGTTACCACAGTAACAGTCAAATCAAGCGCACCTGCAGAGCAGCCGTCCTGCACTAAACTGATATAACAGCTACATGAGTCACATGTTTTACCTGAAAGACTCGTGTTTTCATGCTGCTGTTCATCATCTGTGATGTGAAAACATCAGATTTACACACAGTCAGAGAAATAAAAAAGTCCAAAATCCAAGTGCAGCACGGATCGTCTCTCCTGATTGGCTGCTGACGGTGCTGTCAGCCGTCAGCAGAGACGCTGGTAGAGTTTACTCACTGAATTAACACCAGAGCTCAGAGAAGGAAACAGTCGCTCTGCATCGCACTGTCCTCCATCTCCATCGTCCTCTGTTTCCATCTTTCCTCTCTGTTTCCATCTTCCTCTCTGTTTCCATCTTTCCTCTCTGTTTCCATCTTCCTCTCTGTTTCCATCTTCCTCTCTGTTTCCATCTTTCCTCTCTGTTTCCATCTTCCTCTCTGTTTCCATCTTCCTCTCTGTTTCCATCACAGTATGTTTTTATACTATTTAGAGACAAGAGTCTGTAAAGGTTTACAGGGCGTCATGCGTTGCTCCGTGTGTGTAATGACGTGGATAAAAACGCGGCTTATCAACTGCATCAGCGACTTTTAGTGGGCAGCCTTAATATTTTGTGTTAAATAAAGTCATTTACAAGGACACAAGTTATCTCAGGACACTTTTCACATAGAGCAGGTCTAGATGTGCCCTTTAACAAGAAGAAAGCTCAGGCAGAACCGGAGTCTAGGTGGACGACGTCTGCCTCGACTGCTTGCTTAAACTAAATGATCCTGTGTGATAATAACGTCTCTATAATCTTATTATTTTATTTGGCTCACCTTGACTCGTCCAAACTCACAGGCCAGATCGAGGGGAGTCTTCTTGGCCTTGTTGACCAGACAGGGGTTGGACTGATGCTGCAGCAGCATCTCAGACTGAAACAGACACAACAACAGCTTTTAAATACATTTTACAAAGTGAAACAACAAGAAAACGTACAAGAGGTGACAGACGAGAGAAACGTTTGTGTGTGTGATGAAGGAAAACAGTGGATGTAAAGTAGCAGAGTCGAGGAAAATAGAATATGGATAATAAAGATAAAATATATCACATTGATAACATGGGAATAAATATCTAATAAAAAACTGCATGTTAACATCTTGGAAGCAGCATTTAAATGAATTAGAGCTGCAACAATTCAATAGTTGATTTTATCAGTTAGTTGCCAACTATTAAATTAATCAGCAACTATTTTGGTGATCGATTAATCGTTTTGAGTCAGTTTTTTAGGAAGAAAATGTCAAATTCTCTGATTCCAGCATCTTAAATATGAATATTTTCTGGTTTCTTTTGTCTCTCTGACAGTAAACTGAAGATCTTTGAGGACGAAACAAGACATTTGAACACCGATCAACATTTTATAGACCAAACAGCTAATTGATTAATTGAGAAAATAATCAACAAAT
The DNA here is from genome assembly GCF_914725855.1 of Thunnus albacares. Lineage (NCBI taxonomy): Eukaryota > Metazoa > Chordata > Actinopteri > Scombriformes > Scombridae > Thunnus > Thunnus albacares. Next base: position 28,697,177 of record NC_058122.1, read on the forward strand.
TTATTAATAATGAAAATAATTGTTAGTTGCAGCCCTAAAAGCAATAATCTCAGTGTTGACATAAAAAATATGAAAAACAAACAAAACAGACTGTAATCAGTTTAAAGTTTTACATTTTGATTTCAAATCAAGCTTTAATATTTTAAGCAGAAGCCGCAGACTCTCTGATCACATCGACATTAAATCTGTCTGAGGATGATGCTCAGCGGGGGGGCAGACTCACCTACATTCAACATAATCCTAACAGATTAAATAACAACAGAACAACAGTCAGATCTGAGCTCAGGATTCATTTAAAAAAACACCAAAAACATCCCGTCCTCC